>NW_027516260.1:0-300000 GCF_048772815.1 Callospermophilus lateralis
GAGGGCTGAATTCCAGCTGTTGGGGGAAGATTGTGAGGAAAACCCCCTCCCTGCATAGACACATCACATTGGAAATGGAGTGGGTGGCGGGTCAGGTGGAAAATAATCTCCAGGTTCCCAGACAAGTTTCCTGGGAGAGGTGGAGGAAAAAAAAGGTCCTCTTCTCAGGAACTGACTCCTTGGGTCAACTGGAAACAAGGCACCTCTGACTGGAGGGAAAGGTGGCAACACAGAGCCAGAGCCAGTTGCTTGGTTTTCAGCATGGAGAGGTGAATCAGGCACATCAGAGTCCAAAGGAGGCATATTAGGAATTCTGTGTTCTGCTGGTCCCGATGCTCTACCACAATTTGAGTAAAACCTATCTTGCCTTTGTAGAGGAAGACGTGCATCAGAAGAATATGGTTGGCCTGGCAGAGGGATCATCAGCCTGCTGGCCTGTTCCCCTGGAGGAGAGAGGGGCCCAGTCTGAGAAGGTGCTCTCTGAAAATCGGTGAACTTATGACAGCTGGATTCTCTTCCTTTACTGCTAGTCGCATGGTCCAGAGGATTCTCCAGGGCCCCTTGACCCTCTTCCTCCTCCCACTGGAGTGAAAGGTGAGAGTGTGAGTGGACCACTCTTTTCAAAATGAGGAGGTCTCCTTTCAGATGAAGATTGACCTATTGGTGAGGGCCCATTTGGAGAAGGCTTTCTGCCCATTGCTGAGTTGGAAACATCCAGTGCATCATAGGGATCTTTTCCTACAAGTTCAAATCTCAGCTCCTTCTCAGTTAATTTTTGTCTGTTGCGTGCATTTTGTTTCCTGAAATAGCTGAGGTTTCTTTCAGCAATCCGAGCTGCCAACTCACTGGCATGTGCTTCTTTCTCACAGGAAATTATCTTCCCCAGACAGGAATGAATGGTACTCTGCAATTGTTCTTCAAGATATTGGGCTCTCTTTCTGTAGGTCTCCAGCTCTTTTATTGTATGGCTCATCTTTTCTTCGACTTTGGAAAGTTTCTCCTCTTGCTCCACACGGTAGTTTTCCTCCACTCTTAATTTCCTGTGCAGTTTCATCATATTTTCTTGATAGCGTTCCATCATGACTTTCAAGTTCTTCTGTAGGGTCTCATTCTCACTTTGCAGCTGTGCATTTTCTGACTGCAAGGATGCCTGTTCAGTCTGCAGACTTCTAAGGTGTTCTGTAAGGTCTTCCGTGGTTTTCTCCACTTCAGATGAGAAAGTACATTTTTGATTTCTTCCTCCTTCCAAGATTTCTAAGGAGGCCTTTAGCTTATCACCATAAACCAGGTTCCTCAAAGCTCCTTTGGACTCATCCTCCAAGTGAGCACCAATTTCGGGTTCACTCGTCTTTCCCAGTTCCAGGTGACCACCATCCCTTTGGGCTCCCAGGCTTGGAGAAGATCTATCCTTCGTCTTCAGCAAGCATTCACTCAGAGAATCCATGTGATTTTCGGTGTCCCTTAGAACTTGTTCTCCAGCTACTTTCGAGTCCTCTAATATGATTTTTGCTTTATATTGGACACCTCCTTGTTCCCTCTGTGCTTCAGCTTCTCCTTGTATTGTTGGTCTCTGCGTTTGCGGTAGTAGGGATCCTTCATCCAAAACCTCTTTGATTGCCAGCTTCAGTTCTTCCTCATTCACTTGAAAGAGTCTCCAGTTTGTTTTGGCTTCAGCTATTTGTGATCTGAGGGATTCAGATTCACCTTGGAGGGACTGTATCCCTCTTGATAGATGCGCCATCGTTTCATCCTGTTGACCATGTTTAGCCTTCCGTGCTTTGAGCTCTTCTTCTAGAAAGAGCATTTCAAGGCCATGGCTGGATTCGGACCTATGCAGCTTTCGTAGGTTGCCTCCAGCTGTTGTGCTTCCCTTGAACCCTTCTCAAACCTGCAATCCTTTAAAGATGAGTCTAAGCCTTTATGTTCTTTTTCAACAAGGCTCACTTTATCAAGAAGTCCACATTTTGCCTGAATAAGTCCAGCAAGATTTAGAGCCAGCCTTTTTTCTCTTCCCACGTAAAGCCTGCTACTAACCGACTGAAAAGCTCTCCAGAAAAGTGAGAGAACAGCAAAAAATCCAAGAGCTGTACACATCATCAACTCCCAGGGAAAGCCATAAGGAAGATGGCCTGGCTTCATGTCTTCGGACACTGCTGCCACAACCCTGGGTGCTTCTTCCAGAACCACCCACTAGTATGGCTGAGAGGCAGCCCTTGGCTCCTCCATCACGCCAAGACAGCTTTAGCTCTTGCCACCACAACCACAGCCTGCCCAGGCAGGCCAACACAGACTGTGGACACTCAGGTGTTTGGTCAGGAACTCCAACCTGCACCAGGCAATGGAGCAGACCACTATGAGCCCCTTCAGGGGCTGAGCGTATGGTGGGTGGTGTGCGTATGGCGGTGGGAGCCATGATCAGGGGCTCCCAGGAGCCTTGTTGTCTCAACTGCCCATCAGGGGAGTCTTGTCCCCTTCCCTACCCAGTGCATCCTCAAGTGCCACATGTTTAGGTCCCTCCCACTCCAGCCAGAGAGAATTCCTCTCCATGCCACCCACCCCTTGATTTGGTTTAGGCCAGGCCAAGGCGGGGTTAGTAGGAAGATTCCATCCAGTCATAATAACATTCAGTTTGATGTCACTCAAATTCTAAAGCTTACTAAACCGTTCAAACAGCTTTTGTGGCCTATATTGGTCTTTGTGTCCCTTGCCTTTTGTTTGAGTGACTCAGTCCTTTTTCTGCCCTTGTGCTCTCCCTATTTCCTACCTTCCTTGCTTCCTTCCCCCCTTCTTCCTTCTTTTGTACCTCCATCCATCCCTCCAACTTTGCCTTCCTCCCTTCCAACTTTCTCTCTCCCTTCCCTCCCTTTTCTTTTCTTGCAAGTGTTTGGGGTGAAAGTCCATGGCAGGCCAGCCCCAAGCTAGGCAAGGTCACTGCCATTGAGCTACAACATCCCCAGACCTGCTGCCACTTCCTATGCAAGTAATTTGAATTCTCTCTAAAGAGAAACTCTCACATTAGTCTACTTTCAACGTAATTTCAGAAGAGTTGCTAACATGGGCATCAATCAGTTATGACAAGTCATTTTTGAAAAGCAGGGCACAGCTAATGTTCCTCAAAAGAAGGAGTTGAAACTTTAGTTGGTTTTCAGGTCAGCATTTCTAGACTAGTACAAACCCTCCTAATCCTGATCTCTCCTTAGTCCTATGATTTCTTTAAGTGTCCCCTTTGCTCCTGTTCATGGAGTCATGTGTACAGAAATTACCCCTGGTTCTATTGAACTCTACTTAATTCTTTCTCACCTCTGTGCTCCTTTTGCCAAGTCACTCCTCAACACTTACTGTAACCCTTTAAATTTTTTGTGCATTTTCATTTAAAAAACTCTTTCAAAAATTGAACCATTTCTCATGCAGATACAGTCTTCTTGATCTGCTATTAATCCCCCACTACTGACATTGTAAGTTATAGAAATGTACACTTCCAGACCGTTTTCAGATTTTTGATTTCTGTATATCTATCTGTCTATCTATTTACAAACATAACATGGTATTCTGAAAGTATCGTTCTGCTTTTGGAGCTCTACATTGTGTTTTTCAGAAGCAGGCCTATTACACAGAGATGAATCCATGTTACCTAGATTGAGGTCAAACCGGAATGTGCACTCCGATTCCCATGATATTGTTCTACCTACTAATGGACAGTTCAGTTATATCCAGACCTCACCACCTCCCCCATTAAGTAAAACCCTTGTGAAGAGACATGTAGATGCCTTTATGAACATATTGATAATTTTTCATGGCAGTGTTTTCCAAAAACCAGTTAGTAAAATCAATGTATTCCTTTGCAGCCTGAAATTACCTTCATTCCAGTTTACTGGTATAAAAACCGCAGTATATCAGCAACAATTCTCCAATAGTAGTTCAGGCAGAAGTCATTCTAGATAACAATCAGTGCCGGATCGTCCATGTGTTTTACACAGCCCATGACAGGGGACATCCGTCCACTCGTTTAGAACAACTGATGTTTTATGCTGGCAATTTAGGTTTATTGAAAGGAGTGATTAGAAAACAGGTGAGACAGACTGATTAGATTCAGTATGTATGTTGGCTTTGTTTTTCGAGGCCTGAATTTTTCACATTTCAATTAATTGTAGGTTAAGTATCAGGCAGATTCTTCACTGGGCTTCAAATGTGATAAAGTTGCTTCTTATTTTTAAGAAGGCCATTGCAATCCTGCATTTATTTTACACCTCAGTGCTTGTTTTACACACAAGCACAGACACCCACACACCACACACATCAACAAACACACAAACACACAATTAGTGCACATTTAACACTCAAATAAAGCTTTACCTACTAACTCATAACTAGGGTATTTTTTTTAATAAGTATTGTGTCTAGGTCTCTACTGGGGAAACATTGTTCAATGTGAGTTCTCTGGTTTGTTGTAGGGCAGTGAATGTTCACTTGTTGGCAATGATATAGAAATGGGGAGTAAGGGTTTAAAAGTTTTTACAGTAGGTAGGCAGAGTCAGAGTATGGACTCTAAGAATAAGAAATTTGGAATTTCCTCTTTGTTTCTTCATTTCAATCTCCTAATAATTCATGTATATTTTCCAAAAGTCTCCCAGAAAACAAGGACTACGTCAATCCACATATCAGTAAACCATAGCAGAATGCGATTCTGAATTTCATATAAACAGTCATAAAATCAAAAAGACAGGTGCTGGGGTTTTGGCTCAGCACTAGAGTGCTGGCTTCACACTTTCAAAGGTCCTGAGTTGGATCCCCAACCCCATATGTGAAAGGAATGAATGAACCAATGCATGAGTGTATGATGAATGAATTAAAGGTATAAGGAGGAGGAGGAGGAGGAGAAATAGAAGAAGATGATGAGTAATTTGACAGAAGGGAAAAAG
This sequence comes from Callospermophilus lateralis, assembly GCF_048772815.1. Lineage (NCBI taxonomy): Eukaryota > Metazoa > Chordata > Mammalia > Rodentia > Sciuridae > Callospermophilus > Callospermophilus lateralis. The sequence goes on from NW_027516260.1 coordinate 4,920, forward strand.
GGGAGGAGAGTGAGTTTAAAGTGTGGTTTCCAATTCCCAAGCGTTAAATTACAGCAGATGGGATAGAGAGAGAAGATGGGAGGGCAGGAGAGGGGGGATAGTAGAGGCTAGAAAAGGTAGCAGAATACAACAGTTCCTAATATGGCATTTTGTAAAAATGTGGATGTGTAAACAATGAGATTGTGCAATTTGTATATGGGGTGAAAATGGGAGTTCATAACTCACTTGAATCTAATGTAGGAAATATGGTATCTCAAGAGCTATGTAATGTTTTAAGCAACCAATATAAACAAGAGGTCTTCATTTTTCTTTGTAGTTGAGATCTCCTGTTTCCCTGACATGTTTAGTTGTGTTCTCTCCTTTAGTCCTCCCATGCTCTAGTTATTCTGATATGGAAAAACTAGCTGAAATGCCCAACCAGTCTGTAAATCAGTGACAATTCTTCATTAAGCCTAAAGTCACTTTACATTTGCTACAGTCATACTAAATGCACTTCTTTTTTGGGAGTTTAAAAGATATTTCCATCAGCTAGATTACAAGTACTTAGAACTCCCATTCTTGTTTTTGTAAGAGTGGCTTCATCAGATTAAATGCTGTTCTCTGGAATAAAATAAAATAGGAATAATTTACTCAGAAGATTCCTACGTAAACCATCTTTATTTACAAAATACTATCTTAAGAATTATTGTTTCATTGAGCTTCAATTGGAGCCAAAGTATAGTCAATGACTGAAGTAAAAGCAGTTACTTAAAAACTAAAAATGAGAGATAAGTCAAATTACATTTGAAGAGAGAGCAACAGCATGAGGTTTCTTGTTTGGTTCTGGATGTTGAGTAACAGGCTCATTTGCAGGTGGAAGGGACCCTTCAGGGAACTCATTTGTACTTTCAGAATGGGGGTGTAGAGGGCTGAATTCCAGCTGTTGGGGGAAGATTGTGAGGAAAACCCCCTCCCTGCATAGACACATCACATTGGAAATGGAGTGGGTGGCGGGTCAGGTGGAAAATAATCTCCAGGTTCCCAGACAAGTTTCCTGGGAGAGGTGGAGGAAAAAAAAGGTCCTCTTCTCAGGAACTGACTCCTTGGGTCAACTGGAAACAAGGCACCTCTGACTGGAGGGAAAGGTGGCAACACAGAGCCAGAGCCAGTTGCTTGGTTTTCAGCATGGAGAGGTGAATCAGGCACATCAGAGTCCAAAGGAGGCATATTAGGAATTCTGTGTTCTGCTGGTCCCGATGCTCTACCACAATTTGAGTAAAACCTATCTTGCCTTTGTAGAGGAAGACGTGCATCAGAAGAATATGGTTGGCCTGGCAGAGGGATCATCAGCCTGCTGGCCTGTTCCCCTGGAGGAGAGAGGGGCCCAGTCTGAGAAGGTGCTCTCTGAAAATCGGTGAACTTATGACAGCTGGATTCTCTTCCTTTACTGCTAGTCGCATGGTCCAGAGGATTCTCCAGGGCCCCTTGACCCTCTTCCTCCTCCCACTGGAGTGAAAGGTGAGAGTGTGAGTGGACCACTCTTTTCAAAATGAGGAGGTCTCCTTTCAGATGAAGATTGACCTATTGGTGAGGGCCCATTTGGAGAAGGCTTTCTGCCCATTGCTGAGTTGGAAACATCCAGTGCATCATAGGGATCTTTTCCTACAAGTTCAAATCTCAGCTCCTTCTCAGTTAATTTTTGTCTGTTGCGTGCATTTTGTTTCCTGAAATAGCTGAGGTTTCTTTCAGCAATCCGAGCTGCCAACTCACTGGCATGTGCTTCTTTCTCACAGGAAATTATCTTCCCCAGACAGGAATGAATGGTACTCTGCAATTGTTCTTCAAGATATTGGGCTCTCTTTCTGTAGGTCTCCAGCTCTTTTATTGTATGGCTCATCTTTTCTTCGACTTTGGAAAGTTTCTCCTCTTGCTCCACACGGTAGTTTTCCTCCACTCTTAATTTCCTGTGCAGTTTCATCATATTTTCTTGATAGCGTTCCATCATGACTTTCAAGTTCTTCTGTAGGGTCTCATTCTCACTTTGCAGCTGTGCATTTTCTGACTGCAAGGATGCCTGTTCAGTCTGCAGACTTCTAAGGTGTTCTGTAAGGTCTTCCGTGGTTTTCTCCACTTCAGATGAGAAAGTACATTTTTGATTTCTTCCTCCTTCCAAGATTTCTAAGGAGGCCTTTAGCTTATCACCATAAACCAGGTTCCTCAAAGCTCCTTTGGACTCATCCTCCAAGTGAGCACCAATTTCGGGTTCACTCGTCTTTCCCAGTTCCAGGTGACCACCATCCCTTTGGGCTCCCAGGCTTGGAGAAGATCTATCCTTCGTCTTCAGCAAGCATTCACTCAGAGACTCCATGTGATTTTCGGTGGCCCTTAGAACTTGTTCTCCAGCTACTTTAGAGTCCTCTAATATGATTTTTGCTTTATATTGGACACCTCCTTGTTCCCTCTGTGCTTCAGCTTCTCCTTGTATTGTTGGTCTCTGCGTTTGCGGTAGTAGGGATCCTTCATCCAAAACCTCTTTGATTGCCAGCTTCAGTTCTTCCTCATTCACTTGAAAGAGTCTCCAGTTTGTTTTGGCTTCAGCTATTTGTGATCTGAGGGATTCAGATTCACCTTGGAGGGACTGTATCCCTCTTGATAGATGCGCCATCGTTTCATCCTGTTGACCATGTTTAGCCTTCCGTGCTTTGAGCTCTTCTTCTAGAAAGAGCATTTCAAGGCCATGGCTGGATTCGGACCTATGCAGCTTTCGTAGGTTGCCTCCAGCTGTTGTGCTTCCCTTGAACCCTTCTCAAACCTGCAATCCTTTAAAGATGAGTCTAAGCCTTTATGTTCTTTTTCAACAAGGCTCACTTTATCAAGAAGTCCACATTTTGCCTGAATAAGTCCAGCAAGATTTAGAGCCAGCCTTTTTTCTCTTCCCACGTAAAGCCTGCTACTAACCGACTGAAAAGCTCTCCAGAAAAGTGAGAGAACAGCAAAAAATCCAAGAGCTGTACACATCATCAACTCCCAAGGAAAGCCATAAGGAAGATGGCCTGGCTTCATGTCTTCGGACACTGCTGCCACAACCCTGGGTGCTTCTTCCAGAACCACCCACTAGTATGGCTGAGAGGCAGCCCTTGGCTCCTCCATCACGCCAAGACAGCTTTAGCTCTTGCCACCACAACCACAGCCTGCCCAGGCAGGCCAACACAGACTGTGGACACTCAGGTGTTTGGTCAGGAACTCCAACCTGCACCAGGCAATGGAGCAGACCACTATGAGCCCCTTCAGGGGCTGAGCGTATGGTGGGTGGTGTGCGTATGGCGGTGGGAGCCATGATCAGGGGCTCCCAGGAGCCTTGTTGTCTCAACTGCCCATCAGGGGAGTCTTGTCCCCTTCCCTACCCAGTGCATCCTCAAGTGCCACATGTTTAGGTCCCTCCCACTCCAGCCAGAGAGAATTCCTCTCCATGCCACCCACCCCTTGATTTGGTTTAGGCCAGGCCAAGGCGGGGTTAGTAGGAAGATTCCATCCAGTCATAATAACATTCAGTTTGATGTCACTCAAATTCTAAAGCTTACTAAACCGTTCAAACAGCTTTTGTGGCCTATATTGGTCTTTGTGTCCCTTGCCTTTTGTTTGAGTGACTCAGTCCTTTTTCTGCCCTTGTGCTCTCCCTATTTCCTACCTTCCTTGCTTCCTTCCCCCCTTCTTCCTTCTTTTGTACCTCCATCCATCCCTCCAACTTTGCCTTCCTCCCTTCCAACTTTCTCTCTCCCTTCCCTCCCTTTTCTTTTCTTGCAAGTGTTTGGGGTGAAAGTCCATGGCAGGCCAGCCCCAAGCTAGGCAAGGTCACTGCCATTGAGCTACAACATCCCCAGACCTGCTGCCACTTCCTATGCAAGTAATTTGAATTCTCTCTAAAGAGAAACTCTCACATTAGTCTACTTTCAACGTAATTTCAGAAGAGTTGCTAACATGGGCATCAATCAGTTATGACAAGTCATTTTTGAAAAGCAGGGCACAGCTAATGTTCCTCAAAAGAAGGAGTTGAAACTTTAGTTGGTTTTCAGGTCAGCATTTCTAGACTAGTACAAACCCTCCTAATCCTGATCTCTCCTTAGTCCTATGATTTCTTTAAGTGTCCCCTTTGCTCCTGTTCATGGAGTCATGTGTACAGAAATTACCCCTGGTTCTATTGAACTCTACTTAATTCTTTCTCACCTCTGTGCTCCTTTTGCCAAGTCACTCCTCAACACTTACTGTAACCCTTTAAATTTTTTGTGCATTTTCATTTAAAAAACTCTTTCAAAAATTGAACCATTTCTCATGCAGATACAGTCTTCTTGATCTGCTATTAATCCCCCACTACTGACATTGTAAGTTATAGAAATGTACACTTCCAGACCGTTTTCAGATTTTTGATTTCTGTATATCTATCTGTCTATCTATTTACAAACATAACATGGTATTCTGAAAGTATCGTTCTGCTTTTGGAGCTCTACATTGTGTTTTTCAGAAGCAGGCCTATTACACAGAGATGAATCCATGTTACCTAGATTGAGGTCAAACCGGAATGTGCACTCCGATTCCCATGATATTGTTCTACCTACTAATGGACAGTTCAGTTATATCCAGACCTCACCACCTCCCCCATTAAGTAAAACCCTTGTGAAGAGACATGTAGATGCCTTTATGAACATATTGATAATTTTTCATGGCAGTGTTTTCCAAAAACCAGTTAGTAAAATCAATGTATTCCTTTGCAGCCTGAAATTACCTTCATTCCAGTTTACTGGTATAAAAACCGCAGTATATCAGCAACAATTCTCCAATAGTAGTTCAGGCAGAAGTCATTCTAGATAACAATCAGTGCCGGATCGTCCATGTGTTTTACACAGCCCATGACAGGGGACATCCGTCCACTCGTTTAGAACAACTGATGTTTTATGCTGGCAATTTAGGTTTATTGAAAGGAGTGATTAGAAAACAGGTGAGACAGACTGATTAGATTCAGTATGTATGTTGGCTTTGTTTTTCGAGGCCTGAATTTTTCACATTTCAATTAATTGTAGGTTAAGTATCAGGCAGATTCTTCACTGGGCTTCAAATGTGATAAAGTTGCTTCTTATTTTTAAGAAGGCCATTGCAATCCTGCATTTATTTTACACCTCAGTGCTTGTTTTACACACAAGCACAGACACCCACACACCACACACATCAACAAACACACAAACACACAATTAGTGCACATTTAACACTCAAATAAAGCTTTACCTACTAACTCATAACTAGGGTATTTTTTTTAATAAGTATTGTGTCTAGGTCTCTACTGGGGAAACATTGTTCAATGTGAGTTCTCTGGTTTGTTGTAGGGCAGTGAATGTTCACTTGTTGGCAATGATATAGAAATGGGGAGTAAGGGTTTAAAAGTTTTTACAGTAGGTAGGCAGAGTCAGAGTATGGACTCTAAGAATAAGAAATTTGGAATTTCCTCTTTGTTTCTTCATTTCAATCTCCTAATAATTCATGTATATTTTCCAAAAGTCTCCCAGAAAACAAGGACTACGTCAATCCACATATCAGTAAACCATAGCAGAATGCGATTCTGAATTTCATATAAACAGTCATAAAATCAAAAAGACAGGTGCTGGGGTTTTGGCTCAGCACTAGAGTGCTGGCTTCACACTTTCAAAGGTCCTGAGTTGGATCCCCAACCCCATATGTGAAAGGAATGAATGAACCAATGCATGAGTGTATGATGAATGAATTAAAGGTATAAGGAGGAGGAGGAGGAGGAGAAATAGAAGAAGATGATGAGTAATTTGACAGAAGGGAAAAAGGGGAGGAGAGTGAGTTTAAAGTGTGGTTTCCAATTCCCAAGCGTTAAATTACAGCAGATGGGATAGAGAGAGAAGATGGGAGGGCAGGAGAGGGGGGATAGTAGAGGCTAGAAAAGGTAGCAGAATACAACAGTTCCTAATATGGCATTTTGTAAAAATGTGGATGTGTAAACAATGAGATTGTGCAATTTGTATATGGGGTGAAAATGGGAGTTCATAACTCACTTGAATCTAATGTAGGAAATATGGTATCTCAAGAGCTATGTAATGTTTTAAGCAACCAATATAAACAAGAGGTCTTCATTTTTCTTTGTAGTTGAGATCTCCTGTTTCCCTGACATGTTTAGTTGTGTTCTCTCCTTTAGTCCTCCCATGCTCTAGTTATTCTGATATGGAAAAACTAGCTGAAATGCCCAACCAGTCTGTAAATCAGTGACAATTCTTCATTAAGCCTAAAGTCACTTTACATTTGCTACAGTCATACTAAATGCACTTCTTTTTTGGGAGTTTAAAAGATATTTCCATCAGCTAGATTACAAGTACTTAGAACTCCCATTCTTGTTTTTGTAAGAGTGGCTTCATCAGATTAAATGCTGTTCTCTGGAATAAAATAAAATAGGAATAATTTACTCAGAAGATTCCTACGTAAACCATCTTTATTTACAAAATACTATCTTAAGAATTATTGTTTCATTGAGCTTCAATTGGAGCCAAAGTATAGTCAATGACTGAAGTAAAAGCAGTTACTTAAAAACTAAAAATGAGAGATAAGTCAAATTACATTTGAAGAGAGAGCAACAGCATGAGGTTTCTTGTTTGGTTCTGGATGTTGAGTAACAGGCTCATTTGCAGGTGGAAGGGACCCTTCAGGGAACTCATTTGTACTTTCAGAATGGGGGTGTAGAGGGCTGAATTCCAGCTGTTGGGGGAAGATTGTGAGGAAAACCCCCTCCCTGCATAGACACATCACATTGGAAATGGAGTGGGTGGCGGGTCAGGTGGAAAATAATCTCCAGGTTCCCAGACAAGTTTCCTGGGAGAGGTGGAGGAAAAAAAAGGTCCTCTTCTCAGGAACTGACTCCTTGGGTCAACTGGAAACAAGGCACCTCTGACTGGAGGGAAAGGTGGCAACACAGAGCCAGAGCCAGTTGCTTGGTTTTCAGCATGGAGAGGTGAATCAGGCACATCAGAGTCCAAAGGAGGCATATTAGGAATTCTGTGTTCTGCTGGTCCCGATGCTCTACCACAATTTGAGTAAAACCTATCTTGCCTTTGTAGAGGAAGACGTGCATCAGAAGAATATGGTTGGCCTGGCAGAGGGATCATCAGCCTGCTGGCCTGTTCCCCTGGAGGAGAGAGGGGCCCAGTCTGAGAAGGTGCTCTCTGAAAATCGGTGAACTTATGACAGCTGGATTCTCTTCCTTTACTGCTAGTCGCATGGTCCAGAGGATTCTCCAGGGCCCCTTGACCCTCTTCCTCCTCCCACTGGAGTGAAAGGTGAGAGTGTGAGTGGACCACTCTTTTCAAAATGAGGAGGTCTCCTTTCAGATGAAGATTGACCTATTGGTGAGGGCCCATTTGGAGAAGGCTTTCTGCCCATTGCTGAGTTGGAAACATCCAGTGCATCATAGGGATCTTTTCCTACAAGTTCAAATCTCAGCTCCTTCTCAGTTAATTTTTGTCTGTTGCGTGCATTTTGTTTCCTGAAATAGCTGAGGTTTCTTTCAGCAATCCGAGCTGCCAACTCACTGGCATGTGCTTCTTTCTCACAGGAAATTATCTTCCCCAGACAGGAATGAATGGTACTCTGCAATTGTTCTTCAAGATATTGGGCTCTCTTTCTGTAGGTCTCCAGCTCTTTTATTGTATGGCTCATCTTTTCTTCGACTTTGGAAAGTTTCTCCTCTTGCTCCACACGGTAGTTTTCCTCCACTCTTAATTTCCTGTGCAGTTTCATCATATTTTCTTGATAGCGTTCCATCATGACTTTCAAGTTCTTCTGTAGGGTCTCATTCTCACTTTGCAGCTGTGCATTTTCTGACTGCAAGGATGCCTGTTCAGTCTGCAGACTTCTAAGGTGTTCTGTAAGGTCTTCCGTGGTTTTCTCCACTTCAGATGAGAAAGTACATTTTTGATTTCTTCCTCCTTCCAAGATTTCTAAGGAGGCCTTTAGCTTATCACCATAAACCAGGTTCCTCAAAGCTCCTTTGGACTCATCCTCCAAGTGAGCACCAATTTCGGGTTCACTCGTCTTTCCCAGTTCCAGGTGACCACCATCCCTTTGGGCTCCCAGGCTTGGAGAAGATCTATCCTTCGTCTTCAGCAAGCATTCACTCAGAGACTCCATGTGATTTTCGGTGGCCCTTAGAACTTGTTCTCCAGCTACTTTAGAGTCCTCTAATATGATTTTTGCTTTATATTGGACACCTCCTTGTTCCCTCTGTGCTTCAGCTTCTCCTTGTATTGTTGGTCTCTGCGTTTGCGGTAGTAGGGATCCTTCATCCAAAACCTCTTTGATTGCCAGCTTCAGTTCTTCCTCATTCACTTGAAAGAGTCTCCAGTTTGTTTTGGCTTCAGCTATTTGTGATCTGAGGGATTCAGATTCACCTTGGAGGGACTGTATCCCTCTTGATAGATGCGCCATCGTTTCATCCTGTTGACCATGTTTAGCCTTCCGTGCTTTGAGCTCTTCTTCTAGAAAGAGCATTTCAAGGCCATGGCTGGATTCGGACCTATGCAGCTTTCGTAGGTTGCCTCCAGCTGTTGTGCTTCCCTTGAACCCTTCTCAAACCTGCAATCCTTTAAAGATGAGTCTAAGCCTTTATGTTCTTTTTCAACAAGGCTCACTTTATCAAGAAGTCCACATTTTGCCTGAATAAGTCCAGCAAGATTTAGAGCCAGCCTTTTTTCTCTTCCCACGTAAAGCCTGCTACTAACCGACTGAAAAGCTCTCCAGAAAAGTGAGAGAACAGCAAAAAATCCAAGAGCTGTACACATCATCAACTCCCAAGGAAAGCCATAAGGAAGATGGCCTGGCTTCATGTCTTCGGACACTGCTGCCACAACCCTGGGTGCTTCTTCCAGAACCACCCACTAGTATGGCTGAGAGGCAGCCCTTGGCTCCTCCATCACGCCAAGACAGCTTTAGCTCTTGCCACCACAACCACAGCCTGCCCAGGCAGGCCAACACAGACTGTGGACACTCAGGTGTTTGGTCAGGAACTCCAACCTGCACCAGGCAATGGAGCAGACCACTATGAGCCCCTTCAGGGGCTGAGCGTATGGTGGGTGGTGTGCGTATGGCGGTGGGAGCCCCTGACAGGGGCTCCCAGGAGCCTTGTTGTCTCAACTGCCCATCAGGGGAGTCTTGTCCCCTTCCCTACCCAGTGCATCCTCAAGTGCCACATGTTTAGGTCCCTCCCACTCCAGCCAGAGAGAATTCCTCTCCATGCCACCCACCCCTTGATTTGGTTTAGGCCAGGCCAAGGCGGGGTTAGTAGGAAGATTCCATCCAGTCATAATAACATTCAGTTTGATGTCACTCAAATTCTAAAGCTTACTAAACCGTTCAAACAGCTTTTGTGGCCTATATTGGTCTTTGTGTCCCTTGCCTTTTGTTTGAGTGACTCAGTCCTTTTTCTGCCCTTGTGCTCTCCCTATTTCCTACCTTCCTTGCTTCCTTCCCCCCTTCTTCCTTCTTTTGTACCTCCATCCATCCCTCCAACTTTGCCTTCCTCCCTTCCAACTTTCTCTCTCCCTTCCCTCCCTTTTCTTTTCTTGCAAGTGTTTGGGGTGAAAGTCCATGGCAGGCCAGCCCCAAGCTAGGCAAGGTCACTGCCATTGAGCTACAACATCCCCAGACCTGCTGCCACTTCCTATGCAAGTAATTTGAATTCTCTCTAAAGAGAAACTCTCACATTAGTCTACTTTCAACGTAATTTCAGAAGAGTTGCTAACATGGGCATCAATCAGTTATGACAAGTCATTTTTGAAAAGCAGGGCACAGCTAATGTTCCTCAAAAGAAGGAGTTGAAACTTTAGTTGGTTTTCAGGTCAGCATTTCTAGACTAGTACAAACCCTCCTAATCCTGATCTCTCCTTAGTCCTATGATTTCTTTAAGTGTCCCCTTTGCTCCTGTTCATGGAGTCATGTGTACAGAAATTACCCCTGGTTCTATTGAACTCTACTTAATTCTTTCTCACCTCTGTGCTCCTTTTGCCAAGTCACTCCTCAACACTTACTGTAACCCTTTAAATTTTTTGTGCATTTTCATTTAAAAAACTCTTTCAAAAATTGAACCATTTCTCATGCAGATACAGTCTTCTTGATCTGCTATTAATCCCCCACTACTGACATTGTAAGTTATAGAAATGTACACTTCCAGACCGTTTTCAGATTTTTGATTTCTGTATATCTATCTGTCTATCTATTTACAAACATAACATGGTATTCTGAAAGTATCGTTCTGCTTTTGGAGCTCTACATTGTGTTTTTCAGAAGCAGGCCTATTACACAGAGATGAATCCATGTTACCTAGATTGAGGTCAAACCGGAATGTGCACTCCGATTCCCATGATATTGTTCTACCTACTAATGGACAGTTCAGTTATATCCAGACCTCACCACCTCCCCCATTAAGTAAAACCCTTGTGAAGAGACATGTAGATGCCTTTATGAACATATTGATAATTTTTCATGGCAGTGTTTTCCAAAAACCAGTTAGTAAAATCAATGTATTCCTTTGCAGCCTGAAATTACCTTCATTCCAGTTTACTGGTATAAAAACCGCAGTATATCAGCAACAATTCTCCAATAGTAGTTCAGGCAGAAGTCATTCTAGATAACAATCAGTGCCGGATCGTCCATGTGTTTTACACAGCCCATGACAGGGGACATCCGTCCACTCGTTTAGAACAACTGATGTTTTATGCTGGCAATTTAGGTTTATTGAAAGGAGTGATTAGAAAACAGGTGAGACAGACTGATTAGATTCAGTATGTATGTTGGCTTTGTTTTTCGAGGCCTGAATTTTTCACATTTCAATTAATTGTAGGTTAAGTATCAGGCAGATTCTTCACTGGGCTTCAAATGTGATAAAGTTGCTTCTTATTTTTAAGAAGGCCATTGCAATCCTGCATTTATTTTACACCTCAGTGCTTGTTTTACACACAAGCACAGACACCCACACACCACACACATCAACAAACACACAAACACACAATTAGTGCACATTTAACACTCAAATAAAGCTTTACCTACTAACTCATAACTAGGGTATTTTTTTTAATAAGTATTGTGTCTAGGTCTCTACTGGGGAAACATTGTTCAATGTGAGTTCTCTGGTTTGTTGTAGGGCAGTGAATGTTCACTTGTTGGCAATGATATAGAAATGGGGAGTAAGGGTTTAAAAGTTTTTACAGTAGGTAGGCAGAGTCAGAGTATGGACTCTAAGAATAAGAAATTTGGAATTTCCTCTTTGTTTCTTCATTTCAATCTCCTAATAATTCATGTATATTTTCCAAAAGTCTCCCAGAAAACAAGGACTACGTCAATCCACATATCAGTAAACCATAGCAGAATGCGATTCTGAATTTCATATAAACAGTCATAAAATCAAAAAGACAGGTGCTGGGGTTTTGGCTCAGCACTAGAGTGCTGGCTTCACACTTTCAAAGGTCCTGAGTTGGATCCCCAACCCCATATGTGAAAGGAATGAATGAACCAATGCATGAGTGTATGATGAATGAATTAAAGGTATAAGGAGGAGGAGGAGGAGGAGAAATAGAAGAAGATGATGAGTAATTTGACAGAAGGGAAAAAGGGGAGGAGAGTGAGTTTAAAGTGTGGTTTCCAATTCCCAAGCGTTAAATTACAGCAGATGGGATAGAGAGAGAAGATGGGAGGGCAGGAGAGGGGGGATAGTAGAGGCTAGAAAAGGTAGCAGAATACAACAGTTACTAATATGGCATTTTGTAAAAATGTGGATGTGTAAACAATGTGATTGTGCAATCTGTATATGGGGTGAAAATGGGAGTTCATAACTCACTTGAATCTAATGTAGGAAATATGGTATCTCAAGAGCTATGTAATGTTTTAAGCAACCAATATAAACAAGAGGTCTTCATTTTTCTTTGTAGTTGAGATCTCCTGTTTCCCTGACATGTTTAGTTGTGTTCTCTCCTTTAGTCCTCCCATGCTCTAGTTATTCTGATATGGAAAAACTAGCTGAAATGCCCAACCAGTCTGTAAATCAGTGACAATTCTTCATTAAGCCTAAAGTCACTTTACATTTGCTACAGTCATACTAAATGCACTTCTTTTTTGGGAGTTTAAAAGATATTTCCATCAGCTAGATTACAAGTACCTAGAACTCCCATTCTTGTTTATGTAAGAGTGGCTTCATCAGATTAAATGCTGTTCTCTGGAATAAAATAAAATAGAAATAATTTACTCAGAAGATTCCTACGTAAACCATCTTTATTTACAAAATACTATCTTAAGAATTATTGTTTCATTGAGATTCAATTGGAGCCAAAGTATAGTCAATGACTGAAGTAAAAGCAGTTACTTAAAAACTAAAAATGAGAGATAAGTCAAATTACATTTGAGGAGAGAGCAACAGCATGAGGTTTCTTGTTTGGTTCTGGATGTTGAGTAACAGGCTCATTTGCAGGTGGAAGGAACCCTTCAGGGAACTCACTTGTACTTTCAGAATGGGGGTGTAGAGGGCTGAATTCTAGCTGTTGGGGGAAGATTGTGAGGAAAACCCCCTCCCTGCATAGACACATCACATTGGAAATGGAGTGGGTGGCGGGTCAGGTGGAAAATAATCTCCAGGTTCCCAGACAAGTTTCCTGGGAGAGGTGGAGGAAAAAAAAGGTCCTCTTCTCAGGAACTGACTCCTTGGGTCAACTGGAAACAAGGCACCTCTGACTGGAGGGAAAGGTGGCAACACAGAGCCAGAGCCAGTTGCTTGGTTTTCAGCATGGAGAGGTGAATCAGGCACATCAGAGTCCAAAGGAGGCATATTAGGAATTCTGTGTTCTGCTGGTCCCGATGCTCTACCACAATTTGAGTAAAACCTATGTTGCCTTTGTAGAGGAAGACGTGCATCAGAAGAATATGGTTGGCCTGGCGGAGGGATCATCAGCCTGCTGGCCTGTTCCCCTGGAGGAGAGAGGGGCCCAGTCTGAGAAGGTGCTCTCAGAAAATCGGTGAACTTATGACAGCTGGATTCTCTTCCTTTACTGCTAGTCGCATGGTCCAGAGGATACTCCAGGGCCCCTTGACCCTCTTCCTCCTCCCACTGGAGTGAAAGGTGAGAGTGTGAGTGGACCACTCTTTTCAAAATGAGGAGGTCACCTTTCAGATGAAGGGTGACCTATTGGTGATGGCCCATTTGGAGAAGGCTTTCTGCCCATTGCTGAGTTGGAAACATCCAGTGCATCATAGGGATCTTTTCCTACAAGTTCAAATCTCAGCTCCTTCTCAGTTAATTATTGTCTGTTGCGTGCTTTTTGTTTCCTGAAATAGCTGAGGTTTCTTTCAGCAATCCGAGCTGCCAACTCACTGGCATGTGCTTCTTTCTCAGAGGAAATAATCTTCCCCAGACAGGAATGAATGGTACTCTGCAATTGTTCTTCAAGTATTGAGCTCTCTTTCTGTAGGTCTCCAGCTCTTTTATTGTATGGCTCATCTTTTCTTCGACTTTGGAAAGTTTCTCCTCTTGTTCCACACGGTAGTTTTCCTCCACTCTTAATTTCCTGTGCAGTTTCATCGTATTTTCTTGATAGCGTTCCATCATGACTTTCAAGTTCTTCTGTAGGGTCTCATTCTCACTTTGCAGCTGTGCATTTTCTGACTGCAAGGATGCCTGTTCAGTCTGCAGACTTTTAAGGTGTTCTGTAAGGTCTTCCGTGGTTTTCTCCACTTCAGATGAGAAAGTACATTTTTGATTTCTTCCTCCTTCCAAGATTTCTAAGGAGGCCTTTAGCTTATCACCATAAACCAGGTTCCTCAAAGCTCCTTTGGACTCACCCTCCAAGTGAGCACCAATTTCGGGTTCACTTGTCTTTCCCAGTTCCAGGTGACCACCATCCCTTTGGGCTACCAGGCTTGGAGAAGATCTATCCTTCGTCTTCAGCAAGCATTCACTCAGAGACTCCATGTGATTTTCGGTGTCCCTTAGAACTTGTTCTCCAGCTACTTTAGAGTCCTCTAATATGATTTTTGCTTTATATTGGACACCTCCTTGTTCCCTCTGTGCTTCAGCTTCTCCTTGTATTGTTGGTCTCTGCGTTTGCGGAAGTAGGGATCCTTCATTCAAAACCTCTTTGATTGCCAGCTTCAGTTCTTCCTCATTCACTTGAAAGAGTCTCCAGTTTGTTTTGGCTTCAGCTATTTGTGATCTGAGGGATTCAGATTCACCTTGGAGGGACTGTATCCCTCTTGATAGATGCGCCATCGTTTCATCCTGTTGACCATGTTTAGCCTTCTGTGCTTTGAGCTCTTCTTCTAGAAAGAGCATTTCAACGCCATGGCTGGATTCGGACCTATGCAGCTTTCGTAGGTTGCCTCCAGCTGTTGTGCTTCCCTTGAACCCTTCTCAAACCTGCAATCCTTTAAAGATGAGTCTAAGCCTTTATGTTCTTTTTCAACAAGGCTCACTTTATCAAGAAGTCCACATTTTGCCTCAATAAGTCCAGCAAGATTTAGAGCCAGCCTTTTTTCTCTTCCCACGTAAAGCCTGCTACTAACCGACTGAAAAGCTCTCCAGAAAAGTGAGAGAACAGCAAAAAATCCAAGAGCTGTACACATCATCAACTCCCAAGGAAAGCCATAAGGAAGATGGCCTGGCTTCATGTCTTCGGACAATGCTGCCACAACCCTGGGTGCTTCTTCCAGAACCACCCACTAGTATGGCTGAGAGGCAGCCCTTGGCTCCTCCATCACGCCAAGACAGCTTTGGCTCTTGCCACCACAACCACAGCCTGCCCAGGCAGGCCAACACAGGCTGTGGACACTCAGGTGTTTGCTCAGGAACTCCAACCTGCACCAGGCAACGGAGCAGACCACTGTGAGCCCCTTCAGGGGCTGAGCGTATGGTGGGTGGTGTGCGTATGGCGGTGGGAGCCATGATCAGGGGCTCCCAGGAGCCTTGTTGTCTCAACTGCCCATCAGGGGAGTCCTGTCCCCTTCCCTACCCAGTGCATCCTCAAGTGCCACATGTTTAGGTCCCTCCCACTCCAGCCAGAGAGAATTCCTCTCCATGCCACCCACCCCTTGATTTGGTTTAGGCCAGGCCAAGGCGGGGTTAGAAGGAAGATTCCATCCAGTCATAATAACATTCAGTTTGATGTCATTCAAATTCTAAAGCTGACTAAACCGTTCAAACAGCTTTTATGGCCTATATTGGTCTTTGTGTCCCTTGCCTTTTGTTTGAGTGACTCAGTCCTTTTTCTGCCCTTGTGCTCTCCCTATTTCCTACCTTCCTTGCTTCCTTCCCCCCTTCCTGGTTTTTCTCCTTTTCTTCTTCCTTCTTTTGTACCTCCATCCATCCCTCCAACTTTGCCTTCCTCCCTTCCAACTTTCTCTCTCCCTTCCCTCCCTTTTCTTTTCTTGCAAGTGTTTGGGGTGAAAGTCCATGGCAGGCCAGCCCCAAGCTAGGCAAGGTCACTGCCATTGAGCTACAACATCCCCAGACCTGCTGCCACTTCCTATGCAAGTAATTTGAATTCTCTCTAAAGAGAAACTCTCACATTAGTCTACTTTCAACGTAATTTCAGAAGAGTTGCTAACATGGGCATCAATCAGTTATGACAAGTCATTTTTGAAAAGCACGGCACAGCTAATGTTCCTCAAAAGAAGGAGTTGAAACTTTAGTTGGTTTTCAGGTCAGCATTTCTAGACTAGTACAAACCCTCCTAATCCTGATCTCTCCTTAGTCCTATGATTTCTTTAAGTGTCCCCTTTGCTCCTGTTCATGGAGTCATGTGTACAGAAATTATACCTGGTTCTATTGAACTCTACTTAATTCTTTCTCACCTCTGTGCTACTTTTGCCAAGTCACTCCTCAACACTTACTGTAACCCTTTAAATTTTTTGTCCATTTTCATTTAAAAAACTCTTTCAAAAATTGAACCATTTCTCATGCAGATACAGTCTTCTTGATCTGCTATTAATCCCCCACTACTGACATTGTAAGTTATAGAAATGTACACTTCCAGACCGTTTTCAGATTTTTGATTTCTGTATATCTACTGTCTGTCTATTTACAAACATAACATGGTATTCTGAAAGTATCGTTCTGCTTTTGGAGCTCTACATTGTGTTTTTCAGAAGCAGGCCTATTACACAGAGATGAATCCATGTTACCTAGATTGAGGTCAAACCGGAATGTGCACTCTCATTCCCATGATATTGTTCTACCTACTAATGGACAGTTCAGTTATATCCAGACCTCACCACCTCCCCCATTAAGTAAAACCCTTGTGAAGAGACATGTAGATGCCTTTATGAACATATTGATAATTTTTCATGGCAGTGTTTTCCAAAAACCAGTTAGTAAAATCAATTTATTCCTTTGCAGCCTGAAATTACCTTCATTCCAGTTTACTGGTATGAGAACCCCAGTATATCAGCAACAATTCCCCAATAGTAGTTCAGGCAGATCATTCTAGATAACAATCAGTGCCGGATCGTCCATGTATTTTACACAGCCCATGACAGGGGACATCCGTCCACTCGTTTAGAACAACTGATGTTTTATGCTGGCAATTTAGGTTTATTGAAAGGAGTGATTAGAAAACAGGTGAGAGAGACTGATTAGATTCAGTATGTATGTTGGCTTTGTTTTTCGAGGCCTGAATTTTTCACATTTCAATTAATTGTAGGTTAAGTATCAGGCAGATTCTTCACTGGGCTTCAAATGTGATAAAGTTGCTTCTTATTTTTAAGAAGGCCGTTGCAATCCTGCATTTATTTTACACCTCAGTGCTTGTTTCACACACAAGCACACACACCCACACACCACACACATCAACAAACACACAAACACATAATTAGAGCACATTTAAGACTCAAATAAAGCTTTACCTACTAACTCATAACTAGGGTATTTTTTTTAATAAGTTTTGTGTCTTGGTCTCTACTGGGGAAACATTGTTCAATGTGAGTTCTCTGGTTTGTTGTAGGGCAGTGAATGTTCACTTGTTGGCAATGATATAGAAATGGGGAGTAAGGGTTTAAAAGTTTTTACAGTAGGTAGGCAGAGTCAGAGTATGGACTCTAAGAATAAGAAATTGGGAAATTTCCTCTTTGTTTCTTCATTTCAATCTCCTAATAATTCATGTATATTTTCCAAAAGTCTCCCAGAAAACAAGGACTAGGTCAATCCACATATCCATGAACCATAGCAGAATGCGATTCTGAATTTCATATTAACAGTCATAAAATCAAAAAGATAGGTGCTGGGGTTTTGGCTCAGCACTAGAGTGCTGGCTTCACACTTTCAAAGGTCCTGAGTTGGATCCCCAACACCATATGTGAAAGGAATGAATGAACCAATGCATGAGTATATGATGAATGAATTAAAGGTATAAGGAGGAGGAGGAGGAGGAGAAATAGAAGAAGATGATGAGTAATTTGACAGAAGGGAAAAAGGGGAGGAGAGTGAGTTTAAAGTGTGGTTTCCAATTCCCAAGCGTTAAATTAGAGCAGATGGGATAGAGAGAGAAGATGGGAGGGCAGGAGAGGGGGAATAGTAGAGGCTAGAAAAGGTAGCAGAATACAACAGTTACTAATATGGCATTTTGTAAAAATGTGGATGTGTAAACAATGTGATTGTGCAATCTGTATATGGGGTGAAAATGGGAGTTCATAACTCACTTGAATCTAATGTAGGAAATATGGTATCTCAAGAGCTATGTAATGTTTTAAGCAACCAATATAAACAAGAGGTCTTCATTTTTCTTTGTAGTTGAGATCTCCTGTTTCCCTGAAATGTTTAGTTGTGTTCTCTCCTTTAGTCCTCCCATGCTCTAGTTATTCTGATATGGAAAAACTAGCTGAAATGCCCAACCAGTCTGTAAATCAGTGACAATTCTTCATTAAGCCTAAAGTCACTTTACATTTGCTACAGTCATACTAAATGCACTTCTTTTTTGGGAGTTTAAAAGATATTTCCATCAGCTAGATTACAAGTACCTAGAACTCCCATTCTTGTTTATGTAAGAGTGGCTTCATCAGATTAAATGCTGTTCTCTGGAATAAAATAAAATAGGAATAATTTACTCAGAAGATTCCTACGTAAACCATCTTTATTTGCAAAATACTATCTTAAGAATTATTGTTTCATTGAGCTTCAATTGGAGCCAAAGTATAGTCAATTACTGAAGTAAAAGCAGTTACTTAAAAACTAAAAATGAGAGATAAGTCAAATTACATTTGAAGAGAGAGCAACAGCATGAGGTTTCTTGTTTGGTTCTGGATGTTGAGTAACAGGCTCATTTGCAGGTGGAAGGAACCCTTCAGGGAACTCACTTGTACTTTCAGAATGGGGGTGTAGAGGGCTGAATTCCAGCTGTTGGGGGAAGATTGTGAGGAAAACCCCCTCCCTGCATAGACACATCACATTGGAAATGGAGTGGGTGGCGGGTCAGGTGGAAAATAATCTCCAGGTTCCCAGACAAGTTTCCTGGGAGAGGTGGAGGAAAAAAAAGGTCCTCTTCTCAGGAACTGACTCCTTGGGTCAACTGGAAACAAGGCACCTCTGACTGGAGGGAAAGGTGGCAACACAGAGCCAGAGCCAGTTGCTTGGTTTTCAGCATGGAGAGGTGAATCAGGCACATCAGAGTCCAAAGGAGGCATATTAGGAATTCTGTGTTCTGCTGGTCCCGATGCTCTACCACAATTTGAGTAAAACCTATCTTGCCTTTGTAGAGGAAGACGTGCATCAGAAGAATATGGTTGGCCTGGCGGAGGGATCATCAGCCTGCTGGCCTGTTCCCCTGGAGGAGAGAGGGGCCCAGTCTGAGAAGGTGCTCTCAGAAAATCAGTGAACTTATGACAGCTGGATTCTCTTCCTTTACTGCTAGTCGCATGGTCCAGAGGATTCTCCAGGGCCCCTTGACCCTCTTCCTCCTCCCACTGGAGTGAAAGGTGAGAGTGTGAGTGGACCACTCTTTTCAAAATGAGGAGGTCTCCTTTCAGATGAAGGGTGACCTATTGGTGATGGCCCATTTGGAGAAGGCTTTCTGCCCATTGCTGAGTTGGAAACATCCAGTGCATCATAGGGATCTTTTCCTACAAGTTCAAATCTCAGCTCCTTCTCAGTTAATTATTGTCTGTTGCGTGCATTTTGTTTCCTGAAATAGCTGAGGTTTCTTTCAGCAATCCGAGCTGCCAACTCACTGGCATGTGCTTCTTTCTCAGAGGAAATAATCTTCCCCAGACAGGAATGAATGGTACTCTGCAATTATTCTTCAAGTATTGAGCTCTCTTTCTGTAGGTCTCCAGCTCTTTTATTGTATGGCTCATCTTTTCTTCGACTTTGGAAAGTTTCTCCTCTTGTTCCACACGGTAGTTTTCCTCCACTCTTAATTTCCTGTGCAGTTTCATCGTATTTTCTTGATAGCGTTCCATCATGACTTTCAAGTTCTTCTGTAGGGTCTCATTCTCACTTTGCAGCTGTGCATTTTCTGACTGCAAGGATGCCTGTTCAGTCTGCAGACTTTTAAGGTGTTCTGTAAGGTCTTCCGTGGTTTTCTCCACTTCAGATGAGAAAGTACATTTTTGATTTCTTCCTCCTTCCAAGATTTCTAAGGAGGCCTTTAGCTTATCACCATAAACCAGGTTCCTCAAAGCTCCATTGGACTCATCCTCCAAGTGAGCACCAATTTCGGGTTCACTCGTCTTTCCCAGTTCCAGGTGACCACCATCCCTTTGGGCTCCCAGGCTTGGAGAAGATCTATCCTTCGTCTTCAGCAAGCATTCACTCAGAGACTCCATGTGATTTTCGGTGTCCCTTAGAACTTGTTCTCCAGCTACTTTAGAGTCCTCTAATATGATTTTTGCCTTATATTGGACACCTCCTTGTTCCCTCTGTGCTTCAGCTTCTCCTTGTATTGTTGGTCTCTGCGTTTGCGGAAGTAGGGATCCTTCATTCAAAACCTATTTGATTGCCACCTTCAGTTCTTCCTCATTCACTTGAAAGAGTCTCCAGTTTGTTTTGGCTTCAGCTATTTGTGATCTGAGGGATTCAGATTCACCTTGGAGGGACTGTATCCCTCTTGATAGATGCGCCATCGTTTCATCCTGTTGACCATGTTTAGCCTTCTGTGCTTTGAGCTCTTCTTCTAGAAAGAGCATTTCAACGCCATGGCTGGATTCGGACCTATGCAGCTTTCGTAGGTTGCCTCCAGCTGTTGTGCTTCCCTTGAACCCTTCTCAAACCTGCAATCCTTTAAAGATGAGTCTAAGCCTTTATGTTCTTTTTCAACAAGGCTCACTTTATCAAGAAGTCCACATTTTGCCTCAATAAGTCCAGCAAGATTTAGAGCCAGCCTTTTTTCTCTTCCCACGTAAAGCCTGCTACTAACCGACTGAAAAGCTCTCCAGAAAAGTGAGAGAACAGCAAAAAATCCAAGAGCTGTACACATCATCAACTCCCAAGGAAAGCCATAAGGAAGATGGCCTGGCTTCATGTCTTCGGACAATGCTGCCACAACCCTGGGTGCTTCTTCCAGAACCACCCACTAGTATGGCTGAGAGGCAGCCCTTGGCTCCTCCATCACGCCAAGACAGCTTTGGCTCTTGCCACCACAACCACAGCCTGCCCAGGCAGGCCAACACAGGCTGTGGACACTCAGGTGTTTGCTCAGGAACTCCAACCTGCACCAGGCAACGGAGCAGACCACTGTGAGCCCCTTCAGGGGCTGAGCGTATGGTGGGTGGTGTGCGTATGGCGGTGGGAGCCATGATCAGGGGCTCCCAGGAGCCTTGTTGTCTCAACTGCCCATCAGGGGAGTCTTGTCCCCTTCCCTACCCAGTGCTTCCTCAAGTGCCACGTGTTTAGGTCCCTCCCACTCCAGCCAGAGAGAATTCCTCTCCATTCCACCCACCCCTTGATTTGGTTTAGGCCAGGCCAAGGCGGGGGTAGAAGGAAGATTCCATCCAGTCATAATAACATTCAGTTTGATGTCACTCAAATTCTAAAGCTGACTAAACCGTTCAAACAGCTTTTATGGCCTATATTGGTCTTTGTGTCCCTTGCCTTTTGTTTGAGTGACTCAGTCCTTTTTCTGCCCTTGTGCTCTCCCTATTTCCTACCTTCCGTGCTTCCTTCCCCCCTTCCTGTTTTTTCTCCTTTTCTTCTTCCTTCTTTTGTACCTCCATCCATCCCTCCAACTTTGCCTTCCTCCCTTCCAACTTTCTCTCTCCCTTCCCTCCCTTTTCTTTTCTTGCAAGTGTTTGGGGTGAAAGTCCATGGCAGGCCAGCCCCAAGCTAGGCAAGGTCACTGCCACTGAGCTACAACATCCCCAGACCTGCTGCCACTTCCTATGCAAGTAATTTGAATTCTCTCTAAAGAGAAACTCTCACATTAGTCTACTTTCAGCGTAATTTCAGAAGATTTGCTAACATGGGCATCAATCAGTTATGACAAGTCATTTTTGAAAAGCACGGCACAGCTAATGTTCCTCAAAAGAAGGAGTTGAAACTTTAGTTGGTTTTCAGGTCAGCATTTCTAGACTAGTACAAACCATCCTAATCCTGATCTCTCCTTAGTCCTATGATTTCTTTAAGTGTCCCCTTTGGTCCTGTTCATGGAGTCATGTGTACAGAAATTATACCTGGTTCTATTGAACTCTACTTAATTCTTTCTCACCTCTGTGCTCCTTTTGCCAAGTCACTCCTCAACACTTACTGTAACCCTTTAAATTTTTGTCCATTTTCATTTAAAAATCTCTTTCAAAAATTGAACCATTTCTCCTGCAGATACAGTCTTCTTGATCTGCTATTAATCCCCCACTACTGACATTGTAAGTTATAGAAATGTACACTTCCAGACCGTTTTCAGATTTTTGATTTCTGTATATCTACTGTCTGTCTATTTACAAACATAACATGGTATTCTGAAAGTATCGTTCTGCTTTTGGAGCTCTACATTGTGTTTTTCAGAAGCAGGCCTATTACACAGAGATGAATCGATGTTACCTAGATTGAGGTCAAACCAGAATGTGCACTCTGATTCCCATGATATTGTTCTACCTACTAATGGACAGTTCAGTTATATCCAGACCTCACCACCTCCCCCATTAAGTGAAACCCTTGTGAAGAGACATGTAAATGCCTTTATGAACATATTGATAATTTTTCATGGCAGTGTTTTCCAAAAACCAGTTAGTAAAATCAATTTATTCCTTTGCAGCCTGAAATTACCGTCATTCCAGTTTACTGGTATAAGAACCACAGTATATCAGCAACAATTCTCCAATAGTAGTTCAGGCAGATCATTCTAGATAACAATCAGTGCCGGATCGTCCATGTATTTTACACAGTCCATGACAGGGGACATCCGTCCACTCGTTTAGAACAACTGATGATTTATGCTGGCAATTTAGGTTTATTGATAGGAGTGATTAGAAAACAGGTGAGACAGAGTGATTAGATTCAGTATGTATGTTGGCTTTGTTTTTCGAGGCCTGAATTTTTCACATTTCAATTAATTGTAGGTTAAGTATCATTCAGATTCTTCACTGGGCTCCAAATGTGACAAAGTTGCTTCTTATATTTAAGAAGGCCGTTGCAATCATGCATTTATTTTACAGCTCAGTGCTTGTTTCACACACAAGCACACACACCCACACACCACACACATCAACAAACACACAAACACATAATTAGAGCACATTTAACACTCAAATAAAGCTTTACCTACTAACTCATAACTAGGGTATTTTTTTAATAAGTATTGTGTCTTGGTCTCTACTGGTGAAACATTGTTCAATGTGAGTTCTCTGGTTTGTTGTAGGGCAGTGAATGTTCACTTGTTGGCAATGATATAGAAATGGGGAGTAAGGGTTTAAAAGTTTTTACAGTAGGTAGGCAGAGTCAGAGTATGGACTCTAAGAATAAGAAATTGGGAATTTCCTCTTTGTTTCTTCATTTCAATCTCCTAATAATTCATGTATATTTTCCAAAAGTCTCCCAGAAAACAAGGACTAGGTCAATCCACATATCCATGAACCATAGCAGAATGCAATTCTGAATTTCATATAAACAGTCATAAAATCAAAAAGATAGGTGATGGGGTTTTGGCTCAGCACTAGAGTGCTGGCTTCACACTTTCAAAGGTCCTGAGTTGGATCCCCAACACCATATGTGAAAGGAATGAATGAACCAATGCATGAGTGTATGATGAATGAATTAAAGGTATAAGGAGGAGGAGGAGGAGGAGAAATAGAAGAAGATGATGAGTAATTTGACAGAAGAGAAAAAGGGGAGGAGAGTGAGTTTAAAGTGTGGTTTCCAATTCCCAAGCGTTAAAGTACAGCAGATGGGATAGAGAGAGAAGATGGGAGGGCAGGAGAGGGGGAATAGTAGAGGCTAGAAAAGGTAGCAGAATACAACAGTTACTAATATGGCATTTTGTAAAAATGTGGTTGTGTAAACAATGTGATTGTGCAATCTGTATATGGGGTGAAAATGGGAGTTCATAACTCACTTGAATCTAATGTAGGAAATATGGTATCTCAAGAGCTGTGTAATGTTTTGAGCAACCAATATAAACAAGAGGTCTTCATTTTTCTTTGTAGTTGAGATCTCCTGTTTCCCTGACATGTTTAGTTGTGTTCTCTCCTTTAGTCCTCCCATGCTCTAGTTATTCTGATATGGAAAAACTAGCTGAAATGCCCAACCAGTCTGTAAATCAGTGACAATTCTTCATTAAGCCTAAAGTCACTTTACATTTGCTACAGTCATACTAAATGCACTTCTTTTTTGGGAGTTTAAAAGATATTTCCATCAGCTAGATTACAAGTACCTAGAACTCCCATTCTTGTTTATGTAAGAGTGGCTTCATCAGATTAAATGCTGTTCTCTGGAATAAAATAAAATAGGAATAATTTACTCAGAAGATTCCTACGTAAACCATCTTTATTTACAAAATACTATCTTAAGAATTATTGTTTCATTGAGCTTCAATTGGAGCCAAAGTATAGTCAATTACTGAAGTAAAGCAGTTACTTAAAAACTAAAAATGAGAGATAAGTCAAATTACATTTGAAGAGAGAGCAACAGCATGAGGTTTCTTGTTTGGTTCCGGATGTTGAGTAACAGGCTCATTTGCAGGTGGAAGGAACCCTTCAGGGAACTCACTTGTACTTTCAGAATGCGTGTGTAGAGGGCTGAATTCCAGCTGTTGGGGGAAGATTGTGAGGAAAACCCCCTCCCTGCATAGACACATCACATTGGAAATGGAGTGGGTGGCGGATCAGGTGGAAAATAATCTCCAGGTTCCCAGACAAGTTTCCTGGGAGAGGTGGAGGAAAAAAAAGGTCCTCTTCTCAGGAACTGAGTCCTTGGGTCAACTGGAAACAAGGCACCTCTGACTGGAGGGAAAGGTGGCAACACAGAGCCAGAGCCAGTTGCTTGGTTTTCAGCATGGAGAGGTGAATCAGGCACATTAGAGTCCAAAGGAGGCATATTAGGAATTCTGTGTTCTGCTGGTCCCGATGCTCTACCACAATTTGAGTAAAACCTATCTTGCCTTTGTAGAGGAAGACGTGCATCAGAAGAATATGGTTGGCCTGGCGGAGGGATCATCAGCCTGCTGGCCTGTTCCCCTGGAGGAGAGAGGGGCCCAGTCTGAGAAGGTGCTCTCTGAAAATCAGTGAACTTATGACAGCTGGATTCTCTTCCTTTACTGCTAGTCCCACGGTCCAGAGGATTCTCCAGGGCCCCTTGACCCTCTTCCTCCTCCCACTGGAGTGAAAGGTGAGAGTGTGAGCGGACCAATCTTTTAAAAATGAGGAGGTCTCCTTTCAGATGAAGGGTGACCTATTGGTGAGGGCCCATTTGGAGAAGGCTTTCTGCCCATTGCTGAGTTGGAAACATCCAGTGCATCATAGGGATCTTTTCCTACAAGTTCAAATCTCAGCTCCTTCTCCGTTAATTATTGTCTGTTGCGTGCATTTTGTTTCCTGAAATAGCTGAGGTTTCTTTCAGCAATCCGAGCTGCCAACTCACTGGCATGTGCTTCTTTCTCAGAGGAAATAATCTTCCCCAGACAGGAATGAATGGTACTCTGCAATTGTTCTTCAAGATATTGGGCTCTCTTTCTGTAGGTCTCCAGCTCTTTTATTGTATGGCTCATCTTTTCTTCGACTTTGGAAAGTTTCTCCTCTTGCTCCACATGGTAGTTTTCCTCCACTCTTAATTTCCTGTGCAGTTTCATCATATTTTCTTGATAGCGTTCCATCATGACTTTCAAGTTCTTCTGTAGGGTCTCATTCTCACTTTGCAGCTGTGCATTTTCTGACTGCAAGGATGCCTGTTCAGTCTGCAGACTTTTAAGGTGTTCTGTAAGGTCTTCCGTGGTTTTCTCCACTTCAGATGAGAAAGTACATTTTTGATTTCTTCCTCCTTCCAAGATTTCTAAGGAGGCCTTTAGCTTATCACCATAAACCAGGTTCCTCAAAGCTCCTTTGGACTCATCCTCCAAGTGAGCACCAATTTCGGGTTCACTCGTCTTTCCCAGTTCCAGGTGACCACCATCCCTTTGGGCTCCCAGGCTTGGAGAAGATCTATCCTTCGTCTTCAGCAAGCATTCACTCAGAGACTCCATGTGATTTTCGGTGTCCCTTAGAACTTGTTCTCCTGCTACTTTAGAGTCCTCTAATATGATTTTTGCTTTATATTGGACACCTCCTTGTTCCCTCTGTGCTTCAGCTTCTCCTTGTACTGTTGGTCTCTGCGTTTGCGGAAGTAGGGATCCTTCATTCAAAACCTCTTTGATTGCCAGCTTCAGTTCTTCCTCATTCACTTGAAAGAGTCTCCAGTTTGTTTTGGCTTCAGCTATTTGTGATCTGAGGGATTCAGATTCACCTTGGAGGGACTGTATCCCTCTTGATAGATGCGCCATCGTTTCATCCTGTTGACCATGTTTAGCCTTCTGTGCTTTGAGCTCTTCTTTTGGAAAGAGCATTTCAACGCCATGGCTGGATTCGGACCTATGCAGCTTTCGTAGGTTGCCTCCAGCTGTTGTGCTTCCCTTGAACCCTTCTCAAACCTGCAATCCTTTAAAGATGAGTCTAAGCCTTTATGTTCTTTTTCAACAAGGCTCACTTTATCAAGAAGTCCACATTTTGCCTCAATAAGTCCAGCAAGATTTAGAGCCAGCCTTTTTCCTCTTCCCACGTAAAGCCTGCTACTAACCGACTGAAAAGCTCTCCAGAAAAGTGAGAGAACAGCAAAAAATCCAAGAGCTGTACACATCATCAACTCCCAAGGAAAGCCATAAGGAAGATGGCCTGGCTTCATGTCTTCGGACAATGCTGCCACAACCCTGGGTGCTTCTTCCAGAACCACCCACTAGTATGGCTGAGAGGCAGCCCTTGGCTCCTCCATCACGCCAAGACACCTTTGGCTCTTGCCACCACAACCACAACCTGCCCAGGAAGGCCAACACAGGCTTTGGACACTCAGGTGTTTGGTCAGGAACTCCAACCTGCACCAGGCAACGGAGCAGACCACTGTGAGCCCCTTCAGGGGCTGAGCGTATGGTGGGTGGTGTGCGTATGGCGGTGGGAGCCATGATCAGGGGCTCCCAGGAGCCTTGTTGTCTCAACTGCCCATCAGGGGAGTCTTGTCCCCTTCCCTACCCAGTGCATCCTCAAGTGCCACGTGTTTAGGTCCCTCCCACTCCAGCCAGAGAGAATTCCTCTCCATTCCAACCACCCCTTGATTTGGTTTAGGCCAGGCCAAGGCGGGGTTAGAAGGAAGATTCCATCCAGTCATAATAACATTCAGTTTGATGTCACTCAAATTCCAAAGCTGACTAAACCGTTCAAACAGCTTTTATGGCCTATATTGGTCTTTGTGTCCCTTGCCTTTTGTTTGAGTGACTAAGTCCTTTTTCTGCCCTTGTGCTCTCCCTATTTCCTACCTTCCTTGCTTCCTTCCCCCCTTCCTGTTTTTTCTCCTTTTCTTCTTCCTTCTTTTGTACCTCCATCCATCCCTCCAACTTTGCCTTCCTCCCTTCCAACTTTCTCTCTCCCTTCCCTCCCTTTTCTTTTCTTGCAAGTGTTTGGGGTGAAAGTCCATGGCAGGCCAGCCCCAAGCTAGGCAAGGTCACTGCCACTGAGCTACAACATCCCCAGACCTGCTGCCACTTCCTATGCAAGTAATTTGAATTCTCTCTAAAGAGAAACTCTCACATTAGTCTACTTTCAACGTAATTTCAGAAGAGTTGCTAACATGGGCATCAATCAGTTATGACAAGTCATTTTTGAAAAGCACGGCACAGCTAATGTTCCTCAAAAGAAGGAGTTGAAACTTTAGTTGGTTTTCAGGTCAGCATTTCTAGACTAGTACAAACCCTCCTAATCCTGATCTCTCCTTAGTCCTATGATTTCTTTAAGTGTCCCCTTTGCTCCTGTTCATGGAGTCATGTGTACAGAAATTATACCTGGTTCTATTGAACTCTACTTAATTCTTTCTCACCTCTGTGCTCCTTTTGCCAAGTCACTCCTCAACACTTACTGTAACCCTTTAAATTTTTTGTCCATTTTCATTTAAAAAACTCTTTCAAAAATTGAACCATTTCTCATGCAGATACAGTCTTCTTGATCTGCTATTAATCCCCCACTACTGACATTGTATGTTATAGAAATGTACACTTCCAGACCGTTTTCAGATTTTTGATTTCTGTATATCTCTCTGTCTGTCTATTTACAAACATAACATGGTATTCTGAAAGTATCGTTCTGCTTTTGGAGCTCTACATTGTGTTTTTCAGAAGCAGGCCTATTACACAGAGATGAGTCCATGTTACCTAGATTGAGGTCAAACCGGAATGTGCACTCTGATTCCCATGATACTGTTCTACCTACTAATGGACAGTTCAGTTATATCCAGACCTCACCACCTCCCCCATTAAGTAAAACCCTTGTGAAGAGACATATAGATGCCTTTATGAACATATTGATAATTTTTCATGGCAGTGTTTTCCAAAAACCAGTTAGTAAAATCAATTTATTCCTTTGCAGCCTGAAATTACCTTCATTCCAGTTTACTGGTATGAGAACCGCAGTATATCAGCAACAATTCTTCAATAGTAGTTCAGGCAGATCATTCTAGATAACAATCAGTGCCGGATCGTCCATGTGTTTTACACAGCCCATGACAGGGGACATCCGTCCACTCGTTTAGAACAACTGATGTTTTATGCTGGCAATTTAGGTTTATTGAAAGGAGTGATTAGAAAACAGGTGAGACAGACTGATTAGATTCAGTATGTATGTTGGCTTTGTTTTTCGAGGCCTGAATTTTTCACATTTCAAGTAATTGTAGGTTAAGTATCAGGCAGATTCTTCACTGGGCTTCAAATGTGATAAAGTTGCTTCTTATTTTTAAGAAGGCCGTTGCAATCCTGCATTTATTTTACACCTCAGTGCTTGTTTCACACACAAGCACACACACCCACACACCACACACATCAACAAACACACAAACACATAATTAGAGCACATTTAACACTCAAATAAAGCTTTACCTACTAACTCATAACTAGGGTATTTTTTTAATAAGTATTGTGTCTTGGTCTCTACTGGGGAAACATTGTTCAATGTGAGTTCTCTGGTTTGTTGTAGGGCAGTGAATGTTCACTTGTTGGCAATGATATAGAAATGGGGAGTAAGGGTTTAAAAGTTTTTACAGTAGGTAGGCAGAGTCAGAGTATGGACTCTAAGAATAAGAAATTGGGGAATTTCCTCTTTGTTTCTTCATTTCAATCTCCTAATAATTCATGTATATTTTCCAAAAGTCTCCCAGAAAACAAGGACTAGGTCAATCCGCATATCAGTAAACCATAGCAGAATGCGATTCTGAATTTCATATAAACAGTCATAAAATCAAAAAGACAGGTGCTGGGGTTTTGGCTCAGCACTAGAGTGCTGGCTTCACACTTTCAAAGGTCCTGAGTTGGATCCCCAACACCATATGTGAAAGGAATGAATGAACCAATGCATGAGTGTATGATGAATGAATGAAAGGTATAAGGAGGAGGAGGAGAAGGAGGAGAAATAGAAGAAGATGATGAGTAATTTGACAGAAGTTAAAAAGGGGAGGAGAGTGAGTTTCAAGTGTGGTTTCCATTCCCAAGCGTTAAATTACAGCAGATGGGATAGAGAGAGAAGATGGGAGGGCAGGAGAGGGGGGATAGTAGAGGCTAGAAAAGGTAGCAGAATACAACAGTTACTAATATGGCATTTTGTAAAAATGTGGATGTGTAAACAATGTGATTGTGCAATCTCTATATGGGGTGAAAATGGGAGTTCATAACTCACTTGAATCTAATGTAGGAAATATAGTATCTCAAGAGCTATGCAATGTTTTAAGCAACCAATATAAACAAGATTGTGAAGGGAGATCCCTTAGAAACAAGAGGTCTTCATTTTTCTTTGTAGTTGAGATCTCCTGTTTCCCTGACATGTTTAGTTGTGTTCTCTCCTTTAGTCCTCCCATGCTCTAGTTAAAAAGATAAATTCCAGTCTTAAATCATATTACCTATAAATATGATCACAATTGGAACAAACTTTTTTGCAGATATTATCAAGTGGAAATTAAATCTTACTGGATGAGTGAGAGCTCTAATTCAATGACAGGAGTCCTCATAAAAACAGACAATTTTGAATACACAAAGATTTACATCAATAATGCAATGTAGGGCTGGGGCTATAGCTCATTGATAGAGAGCCCACCTTGCACGTGTGAGGCATTGGGTTCAATCCTCAACATCACATAAAAATAAATAAAGATATTGTGTCCAACTACAATTAAAAAAAATTTTTTAAAGAATGCAATGTAATGATAGAGGTTGAGATTGGAAGTTCACACTCCAAGGAATGTCAGAACATCATGGCAACCACAAGAAGCTTGGAAGTTAAGGAAGAATTCTACCTTAAACCTTCAGAGAGAGCATAGCGTGGTGACAGATCAATATTGGACATTTAATCTCTAGAATTATGAGAAAAATTATTCTGTAGTTTCTAATCATCTAGTATGTGGTAATTTTTCATGGCAACTCCAGGAACCTGATACAAGTGTGAAGATTAAAAAAAAGAATACATTTATGAAAACATTCAGCTTAAATGAGTTTGAAGAAATTTCTACTAAACTCTCATGAGATATTTAGAAGTTCACAGATATTTAAAATCTAGAGTAATCCAAGTAAACAGGCAATCATAGCTGTCAGAAGAATCCCTTAAATAATATTTGAAAATATTTGGCAGCATCTATTAATATTTATAGATTAATCATTCATACTTCAAAGCTTATAACAAAGGAAAATTATGCCAGTAAGTAAAAATACATAATGTACTCTAGTACTCATTATGATGCTCTCTGAAAGAATAAGATCTTATTAAATAAATGTCCATTAGTAGAAAAGTAGTTTAGTAAGTTTATTAATGTGTGGCCATGCTATAAAAAAACATCAAATAACAGTAATCAATATTGAACTGAGAATGTGGCCATTATCATGTACCAAAGTGGAAAAAGAAAAATGTTTTTGAACTGAAATAAGCATGTAATAAATCTATGTGAATCAAAAAAGAAAAAAAAAAAACACTTCACCTTATTTATTTATTTTTCAGACATCTTATTATGCTACCAAGACTAGCCTCAAATTCAGAATCCTAAGGAGGATTAGCTAGGATAATAGCTATGATTAGCTTTGATTATAGGCAGAGGCTACCATGCCTGGCTTCCATTGTAATTTTTGAGTGTATGTGAAAGGTGGAAAGTAGTTTCATCCTAGCCAGGATGCTGTAACAAAATGCTACAGACTGTGGCTTATACAAAAGAAATGTGTTTTCTCAAAGTTCTTAAAGCTGGAAGTTGGAGATCAGCTTGCCAACATGGTTTGCTTCTGGTGAGAACTGTCCTCCTGCCTTATGTTTTGCTGTCTTTTCTCTGAGTATTCACATGGCATTTTCTGGGTTCGTGAGCTCAGAGAGAAAGAGAAAACATGAGATCCCTGGTATGGCTCCTCATAAGAGCACTTGTTATATCAGATCAACATTTCTCATGACCCCAATTAACCTTAATTATTACCTTGGAGACCCTTTCTCCAAATTCACAACCTCAACGTGTGAATAAATGGGGGGGCATAAGCATTTAAAAAATCTCAATTGAAATAAAAGAATGAGTGTTTTCTATTTTATTTTCTTAAATGGACATGGTGAAATTGTCGATGATTCTTACCATCTACCTATTTTTGCCTTAAAGAAGTAGCTGAGGGCTGGGGATGTGGCTCAAGCGGTGGCGCGCTCGCCTTGCATCCGTGCGGCCCGGGTTCGATCCCCAGCACCACATACAAACAAAGATGTTGTGTCTGCCAAAAACTAAAAAATAAATATTAAAATTATCTCTCTCTCTTTCTCCTCACTCTCTCTTAAAAAAAAGAAGTAACTGAATAACTCTTTAAATATACATGTAGATAGGTAGATATAGAGTTGGTGGTATTAAAAAATTCCGTTTGAATAAAAATTGGGCATATTTTGCATTTCTTTAAATTACTTTAGATATATTTGAAACATTGCTTTTTAATTGGAATTATAAGTCATTAACAATTTTTTTTATTTCAATAATATGAAAATTATAAATCACAAATATCTTTTAGATCAAAACAAAAACTCCTGATTGAGCTATTTAAATTAGAAAAATGTAAAAAAAAATAATTATCATTATTCTAGTTAAAAGAGAAAATTTTTATTTTATACTTCACATTTATCTAATAATGTACCTCCATACTTTAATGTATATAACTCAGCCTAAATATGAATCCAAATATGAACTTTGTATATATATATATATATATATATATATATATATATATATATATATATATATATATATATAATATTTATTATATGCCTGGTTATAAATTTTCACTATTATATTCTATTAGATTGACAATAAAAAGGAGTTTAAAAAATAATTTTGGTTAGATCAAACAGAAGTAAATAAGGAACTAGGAACAGAGTGGCATGAAAAAATCTTACAAATAAATTAATGTCATCTGCCTTCATAAAGAAAAAAATTATTTTAAATTTATAATAATTTCACTTACCTGCCCAGGTTTTTCATTTTCACAAACAAATGTTTCATAATACATGGCAAATTCCGGAGCATGATCATTAATATCCAGAATTCTGATGAAGACTGGAATATGGCTACTTTGTATTGGATTATCTGCAACAAGAACATGTGTAAGATTTCAGGCTCATTTACAGAGAAGAACTAAAACCACTTACCCATTTGTAGCTTAGCAACAGATCAGTTCTGGGGTATTCACTTTCTTAGCTAATGCTGATGAATATATCAACATGGTCCACAGGGAAAGCACAATAATAAGATGAAAATATCACTAAGAATGTACTACTCTATTTTTATAGATTGGTTAATAATTTTTTATGAGATTCGATTATGTTTCTATCCTACTCTAAATTATAAAAAATAAAATTTTAAATAAATGTGTGATTCAATAATCCTTAAACCCCAAACTTTTGAAATAATTTCTCTAAAATATTTCTCACAATATAGCCATTCTACAGGAGAGAAAGTGTCAACTTAAGCCATTACTTGATCATTTTTGTAAAAGATAATGCAATTAGATAGATGTGTTGACAACTTACTTATTTCTGTGGCTGTAATAGTGATGTTGTGTCAAGGGGATGATTCCCGGTCAAGAGGCTTCAGAGTGAAAATAGAGCCATTTTCTGAGTGGATACTAAAAATTCGGTCCATATCAGTATTCCGATCAACAGAGTATCTGGCAGAAAAGAGACTCATTAATTCTGGCATTATTTTAAGATTATTAGTTCTTCAAATATTTCTTAAAGTTATAGGGACTTTCCTCAATGATCTGACAAAGGCATGAAATATGAAGTGCTGATAACGTTCTGGAATCTTTTTATTCTAATTTGTTATATATGACAGCAGAATGCATTACAATTCAAATTACACATATAGAGCATATTTTTTCATATCTCCAGTTGTATACAAAGTAGAGTCACACCATTCGTGTCTTCATATATGTACTTAGGGTAATGATCTCCATCTCATTCCACTGTCTTTCCTGTCCCCATGCCTCCTCCCTTCCCCTTTCTCCTCTTTACTCAATCTAGAGTTCATCTAATACTCCCATGCTCCACCAACCTCTCTATGAATCAACATACTTATATCAGAGAAAACATTTGGCATTTGGATTTTTGAGATTGGCTAACTTCACTTAGCATTATATTCTCCAACTCCATTTACCTGCAAATGTCATGATTTTACTCTCTTTTAATGCTGAATAGTATTCCATTGTGTATATATATACTACATTTTCTTTATCATTCATCAACAGATGGGCACCTAGTTTGGTTTCACTGTTTAGCCATTGTGACTTTTGCTAGTATAAACATTGATGTGGCTGGAATCTTTATCTCATAAACAATTTTGAATAATTGTTTCCAGTATTACTATTGTATTAATATGCACACTAAAGGCATTATTTATGGTTATGAATTTTTGTGCAGCTGTTAAGTGAGTTATTGTCACTTAAATCATTTATTTTACCTTAGTATTTAATATAAACATAATAGTATTGTTGAATCAGATAGAGTCAATATCATTGAGTAAATGAAATATACTCTAAAATTTAAAAAATATGAATATGTATTCAAAGAGTACATATTAATATAGAGAAGGCTATCATAAATGCATTGTTCTTGAATGGTTTTCTATTCAAGTAACATCTCAGCTAAATAAAAGGTCTTCCTCTAATCTATGCCTCAACTTATTACACATAAAAATCTAATCTCAAATACCACAGAGTTCTTTGATTTTCCCATTAAGGATAGATATGGCACATGTTATCCCAAGCTTTATTTTACAGTTGCCAAAATAATGTCTCCTTTTCCAAAAAGTTTCATACCCTAATCCCCATGAATATGTTACTTTACATGGCAAAAATAACTTTGCAAGTGTGATTAAGGCTGAAAACATTGTACAGAATATTTTTCTCAATTATGCAGATGGGTAAAAACTAATCGTAAGAGTTATTAAAAGTGAAACTGGAGGGAAGATAAAAAAGTGGTCTACGAAGAGGAGACAAGCAAAGAGGAGAGATTTAAGGGGTGATAAGGAAAGATTTATTGTGGATGGCTTCAAAGATGGAGGAACAAGGAATGGAATGAAGGCAACCTGTAGAATCTGGGAACAGTCTTTAAACTCACAGTCAATGATAAAACAGCAAACTTGCTCCACAACTGCAAGGATTTGAAATCTGCCAGCCACCAGAATGGAAAGAAAACAATTTTCTCCTAGAGTCTGTGGAAAGAAACATGGTCCTGTCTACAATTACACCTTTACTCATGGTCTGGTGAGGTGCACACCATAATTTTGACCCACAGAACTTCAAGAAAACAAACTTGTGTTTCTTTATTTAAGTTTTTAGTGTAGTGATATGTTCTTATTGCAGCAACAGAAAACTAATACACTCTCTAAAGATTTTTTTTAAAGAGCTGTCTTAAATTGAAGATGATACATAGATCCAATCTTGCTATGCGTGACTAGCTAAAATTTGAGATTTCTGTTTCTGAGTTTTTCAGGAGCCATATAGGAAAGGGAATGTTTCTCAAACATTATCATTCACATGAATCATGGGTAGTTCTTAATAAAACAGAATTTGATGGGTTGGTGTTATAGCTCATTGGTAAACTACTTTCTTAGTATGCATGAGGCCCTGGGTTTGATCTGCAGATTGCAACAACAACAATAAACCCTAGAATTTGCAGTAGTATGTCTATTATGAGAGCTGGGATTCTGCATTTTTGACAAACTGAGGTGAATCCTATCTTGGGCAAAGCCTACATTCAAATATAGCCTATTGGATAAAGTTCTCAGAATGAAGACAGAAGAACAACCATGAAAGACAGAAAACATAAAAAATCAGCATCTGGTTCAATTCTCATTTTTATATGTGTCTCATTAACAAAGGAATTTCCTTTGATTATAATATATTAGAAAACTTAACTACCCAATTATAATTCTGTATGAGACATTCTGGCACTAACTTTGAAAAACATTATGCAGGCATGTTGGTGCATGCCTGTAATTCAGCGCTCAGGAGGATGAGGCAGTAACATCACAAATTCAAAGCCAGCCTCAGCAAAAGTGAGGCACTAAGCAACTCAGTGATATTCTGTCTCTAAATAAAATACAAAATAGGGCTGGGGATGTGGCTCAGTGGTTGAGTGCCCCTGAGTATAGTCCTTGGTACCCCTCTCCCACAAAAACCAAAAAAATATTAATAATACATTTTTTAAGATTCTAAACATCATGAAAAGTTGGCAATTTCAATATTGTTGGACAAAAACATGTTTATTTAAATTCTACTTTTTTGGGGGGGTGTTGTTTTAATAGAGGCTACACGAGTTGATCTATTGTTATAAAAGCTCTGCTGAACTTAAGAAATCCAAAAAGAAAATATAGATCTTGAAAAAATTTTAACAATTTAATGTAGTTCATAAAGGTTCTTTCTTTACTAGTTTATTTTAAACTATGTTAAATGAATATTTTAAACTCAGAAATACTATTTCAAAGACAGTATTTGGGGCACTGAAAAAAATATATTGTGTTTTATCTCAAAGGTAGAATTTTGGAAAAGTTATAGTCTCAGATTTCTTTGTACACCTTACTCCTAACTCATGGAACAGTTTAGTCACTTCTTTTTCCTTTGGAAGGACTGTGCAATGGGGAAACTGAGGTGAATCCTACCCTGGACAGAAATGGAAAAACCTTCTCATTTTTTCAATAATCACTGAAATTTTCCTACATAAGAATTTGGGAGATTAAAACAAACTGATTTGATTTATGATCATTTAACAGGAAGTAGTTGTAATTCTAGAGTGGGAAACACTAAGGAGACACAGGACAATTAGAAATCTATTATAGAATCAGCGCAGAGAAGGCTGGAGGGCTGCATCTTCGTTGCCGCCAGGCCAGTCTGCCATCCCGCCCGCCACGTGTGACCGCCGCCGCCCCAGATGCTTCCCTAGTCGCACAGCAGCCGGACCGCTCCGGTGCAGTGGTGCAGTCGCCCACCTGGACCACGCAGCCAGGGGCTGGGACACGTGGGATTCGCCCTCCGCCCAACTCGAGCTACACTCACAGCCAACAGAACAATGAAGGACTGAAGTAACGGATGCTCCGCTGAATACCCTGGAGAAGGAGGATCAAAACAGGTGGTGGAGACTTTCAGGGCTAAAGACCTAATAATCACACCAGCCACCATCTTGAAGGAAAAACCAGATCCCAATACTCTGGTTTTTGGAACTGCGTTTACGGATCACATGTTGACAGTGGAGTGGTCCTCTGAGTTTGGATGGGAGAAACCTCACATCAAGCCTTTTCAAAACCAGTCCCTGCATCCTGGGTTATCAACTTTGCATTATGCAGTAGAATTATTTGAAGGTTTAAAGGCATTTCGAGGAGTAGATAATAAAATTCGACTGTTTTGGCCAGAACTCAAGATGGAGAGAATGTGTAAGTCTGCTGTGAGAGCCACTTTGCCGTTGTTTGACAAGGAAGAGCTTCTGGAATGTATTCAGCAGCTTGTGCAGTTGGATCAAGAATGGGTGCCCTACTCCACCTCTGCCAGTCTCTACATTCGTCCCACGTTTATTGGAACTGAGCCTTCTCTTGGAGTCAAGAAGCCTACCAAAGCCCTGCTCTTTGTAATCTTAAGCCCAGTGGGACCTTATTTTTCAAGTGGAACCTTTAATCCAGTGTCCCTGTGGGCAAACCCGAAGTATGTCAGAGCTTGGAAAGGTGGGACTGGACACTGCAAGATGGGAGGGAATTATGGCTAGTCTCTTTTTGCCCAATGTGAAACAGCAGAGAAAGGTTGTCAGCAGGTTCTCTGGCTCTATGGAGAGGATAATCAGATAATGGAAGTAGGAACTGTGAATCTTTTTCTTTACTGGATAAATGAAGATGGAGAGGAAGAACTGGGAACTCCTCCGCTAGATGGCATCATTCTTCCAGGAGTGACAAGGTGGTGCATCCTGGACCTGGTGCAAAAGTGGGGTGAATTTAAAGTGTCAGAGAGGTACCTCACCATGGACGACTTGATAACTGCCCTGGAGGGGAACAGAGTGAGGGAGATGTTTGGCTCTGGCACAGCCTGCGTTGTCTGCCCAGTTTCTGATATACTATACAAGGGCGAGACGATACACATTCCAACTATGGAGAATGGTCCTAAGCTTGCAACCCGTATCTTGGACAAATTGACTGATATCCAGTATGGAAGAGAAGAGAGCGACTGGACAATCGTATTATCCTGAATGAAAAATGCAGAAAATCTACTGTATGCTTTTGGACTAGACTTCTGCATTTGAATTGTGATAGGTCTTTTTGCCTACCTGTTAGTAGTTGTGCGTAATGTAGTTTGCATTATTAGTGTGTTACAAGAATGACTTTTTTTTCCCTTGTGCCAGAGAACATGAATCATAATTGTCAAATGGTGTTTTGTAGGCTTGGTAGTAGTAGCTTACCTTCCTACCTTTTCCCAGAAAGATAATAATGTAAGCCATATAACAGAATTTTCCTTAGTAATTTGAGTGCTTCCCTTAGTAGTTCACTCAGATCCAAAAATGTTTATTCTTTAGTGTGAGGTATGGCTCCTCAACCAAATGAGATATGTGTGTGTGTCTGAAAGCTAATTTGAATACTTCATAGGTAATATTTCTGGTGACACATCATTATCCTCAGAAACACTCAGAAAGTGCTTTATTTTAAAATGAAGATTCTAAAGAAAAACTGAATTTCCTTTCATCATTGTGTTTTTCAGGCCCTTAAGATCACCTTAAGGTAAATACCTCCCTTCTTCAGGTATCTCAGTCGGCTGTGAGCTCACCTGTGCATCCGTAAAACCTGGGCACGTTGCTGCCACTGCCTTTCCACATGGCTTTGTAACTAGCTGTCCATGGGCTCCTACCAGACTGAGGGCCTAATGCCTTATAGATCTTTGTATCCCCAATGCCTGGCACATGGAAGGTACTCAGTAAATGTTTGATGTGAATGAACAAACAAACGAATGAACATATAGCTTCTATAGAAGTACCTTCTCTGTTTCTGTATTTTGAAACCTGTATTAGAACTTGTGAACAATTTTGATGGTGTGTAATGTTTACCTCATGTTGTCTTTATTTTCCATGGACTCCAAAGTCATTAGAGATACCGAGAGGCATAGTTGCAGGCATCGCTTCATGTTTGCAAGCTATCTTGGAGTGGAAGCAATAACTCTAGAGAATTCATGATATCATAGCAACCAAATAAAAATGACAGATGTTACATGTTAAATGTTAAATGCAAAAGAAATCAGAGGTGAAGGGGAGGGAAGGAAAGAAGAGGAATCCTCAAGTTTTTTCACTCTTTGTGCAGGTACTCTTTTCTGTTGACTGGGGATTGAGGGAGCATGTGCTTAGGATACAGTAAGAGCAATTACTGATGATATTTTTCTCATTTGGGAGCTGTGAATTTAAAATTACATCCTTTCCTGCTTTATCTATGGGAAAGTCAAATCTTGACAGAAAACATTTACCCTTGGTAGGTCAACTCTCAGATATTGTAGTTTGCTTCCCCTCAGTCCTAATAACTTTCATCTTGCTGATCATATTTCATTCTCTTTTCAGAGCAAAGGAAAAACATTCTAAAAGTTTGATGCATTGGAAACATTTCCTCGAGGCATTTAACAACACATAGCAAATGGGCTTTGATTCTTTTCCAAAACTTTTAGCTGTAGGGTCTCTTTTAGAGAGGACTGGTAAAATGAAAATTAGAGAAAGCTAAGATGAAAAGGAATAGTAAAAATATCTTTTAGGGGCTTTTAATTGGTGATCTGCAGTCTGGGGCCAGTCCGTTCTCTGCAGCCTAAGGTACTCTTGACTCCCCTGCACATGCTCAGTGAGGGTATGCCTTTGCCTTTGCTGAGTCCCTTGACCTCTTTCTTAATATAGCAGTCCAGAAAAGAGTTTCAGGTAATTTTAACTGTCAAGTAGCACATAATAACTAGACTCTGGCTCCCTTGAAAAAGGGAAATTACTTGTTTGCCATAAGTACATTTTATTCTTTGCATTTCTAAATTTAGTTAGCCCATTGTGAAAGCTAGAGAACACTATGTTTATATGATTTCTCTCATAAAAACATAAGAGCACATTAAGCCCTTCCCACCAGACTCAGAGAAGACTAAGGATACGTATTTTTAAAAACTAGAGACCTCCATTCTCTTAAGTAAAAAAGACAAGAAATTGACCTTGACACTCACTTGTTAAATAGATTTAAAAGGAACATCTGCACTTCTTTTTTTCTTGTGCACTATTTGTTTAATTGCAGTGGAGTAATACACCAAGTGTCACATTATAACTAGGCAATTATCCATTCTTTAAGACTTAGTTATCTTAACACTAATTGATCATTTAAGGCATAAGATAGTTTAGCATTAGGAACATGTGAGGCTAATCTGCTAAAAAAGATCAACAAATTAATATTGTTGCTTATATTTGCATAATTGGCTGCAATTATTTAATGTTTAATTGGGTTGATCAAATGAGATTCAGCAATTCACATGTGAATGAATATAAACAGAACTAGTGGCACTTAAAATGATAATGATTAACTTATTTTGCATGTTCTCTTCCTCCCACTTTTTCCAGTTTTTACAATATCAGACCGAGTTTGTCAGCTTTGCCCAAAACACATCAGTAAAAATCAAGATCTTAAAATACAGTATTCTGACATAGACAAGACCTGAGCATTTTCCAAAGAGATTTGCTATTAGAAAATTTTGGTTGTTATTGTTATAGTCAATTCATGACACACCAAAAGAAGGGTCTGGGTTATGTACCACACCCTCCATTATAGCTGGCAGGTGAATGCATCGATATAATACCGGTTTTAGCCTTTGCTCTCAAAAACACAAAGGAAAAGGGATAAGAAGGAAATCATGTTAGGGAATCATGTTCTTTCTACTGATAAACACTTCCAATTCTTCCCCTTCCCCAAAAAGACTGCTATAAAAAAACCAACACACAAACTATATGGTGGAATGTGATGTCAGCTTTCCTGAAAATGAGGGGAGCATTCATTATGCATCTGGCTTAAAGTTTCTCTCACCAAATGAGTTTTATTGCTTGACCAAATTGTACCTAAACAGGTCGTCTTACTTGCCCCAAGTCTGAACACTCTTGGCCCTTTGGAGGCAACGAAAGTATTACTTTGTCAAAAACACTATAGAAACTTTTTATTAAGTCTGTGTTTGGGGGATGGTGCTGTTTAAAGCATCCCCCATGATTACCATATTTCTTTCCCTGTCCTACTTAATGCTCGATCATGGCATTCTGTTTCCCCTTTTCAAACCTGTTAGTTTTACCTTTCCAAAACTGTTAGTTTGCCTTACCCTCATAATTGGGAAAACAGAAGACAAGCAGACGAGCAAAAGACTTACTGTTCACTTTGCATTAGTTGTATTTGTTGAAATATTTAGAGCAATATCAGTTGTACCAAGGCAAAGGACTTAGGGGTTTGAGAAACTCCTTATTTCATGTCCTGATTCTAAATACAACCAAAAAATCCTTCCTTTCAATGTGGATTTCTTCCTACATGGATATGGAAAACCTTAGCAAGGGGTACAAATTTTCAATAAACATTACTTGACAGACAAGATCGTGGGGATTATAGATCAGGTGATAAGTGTTGATGGAGCACCCACAAATGTGCATCTCACACAGCAGCAATTGATAGAAAGTTAGTTTTAGAAAATAAATAGCATTACCTCTTGGAGTTTATAGTCTATTACTTGAACTAATTTAAGATATAAAAGCAGAATTTAGTAGCTAGATAATAAAGAGAGGAAGACCAGAGCATATCTCTCTTCTCAAGAAATTGCAATAAGCATTTCATCTCACTTTTTGAGGAAAATGTTCTGTTTTCATTCCTTTCCTTTAGTGGAGTACTGCTTAGAAAGGTTAGTACTTAGGGTTATTTGCCCCCTGGGTGTGTGGGGTAGTGACTTTCTGGCTTGCTAGTTACCATCAACCTGGTACACAGTGTCTGCATTCCTTTGGAACAGTGTTGAGTTGTCAAGCTACATCTAACAGCACAGCCTACTTCAGTCAGCATCTTAAAGTCAAAGCCAGATTACATTGAAATAAAGAAAATGATCCTGGGAGTCAATCTTTTAAGCTGTTTAAACCATTAGCTAAAAGGTGATAGATCCAGCTACTCAGAAAATAACTTTCAAATAACCATTTTTTTTCACAGTTTGAGATTTTGAATAAGAAAGGCCACTTAAGGTACTGAAAGAGATTAATTTTTTATCGTTGCTGGAAAGCCCCTTTAAAATGTGAAACCAGAAAAGGTAATTTATTTTTTCCATCTTCAACATACATACCATAATAAAAGATCTCTCAGATATTTAAAATCTCCTAGATGCAAGTCTTAAAGTTTTAAGTCATCTCTCTGTGATGGACCCAATGAACATGACCTAAAACCCAAGTTGCATTGTAATCAGTGTATGTAACCCACTGTCAGAATGGTGAGAATTCATGGAAGCTATGCTACAGGAGTGGATTAAAATACAGCTTCATTGGTATTCTCTGCACACCCCCCCAAAAAAAGAAATCTATTCTATAGCAATAAACGTATAAAAGGAAATAAAGGAAACAAAACTACATCAGATCTCTAAAAATAGTTCTCTGTTACATACTTATCTGCAGTAGATCTGATTTTTAAAATCGTTACCAGTACACCTAAGTTGAAGATGGCAGGTATTTCGAATTGCGTCTTTTTAAAATTTATTGATTAATTGTGCTAACAAAATTTTGAGGTTTTTTAATCTGTAAGTTTCAGCATTTCTAAAATTTAGTTCCCAATGTGGGCTGTTTTTACCTTTGGGATCACATCTCTATTATAAGGTATTTAGGCGAAAGACAAAGAAAGTTACTGCAATATTAAGTATGCTTTATTTTTTCTTACATACACCAAATTCTATTTAGGAGTAAAAGTAAACATGTAATGCACACAAGGAAAGCAAAAATAAAAAAACAAACAAACATGACCACATCTTGTGTGGAATGAAGCAATTACAGTATCTTCTGTAGGTGCGTCTCATCATTGTTGGAAAGGTCAACAGTCAGCCATTATCTATTTTTGTCTGAATAGATCTTGACCTTTTTTTCTACTGTTTCCATTAAGATCAAAAAGGAAAATAAAATTTTCTTTAATCCCCATGGTTACTTTCCCTAGAGATTATCATGTACAGTCTGTGAGGAAGGAATAAACAATAATTCTGTCAGTATGAAAGTCAAGGTTTAACCGTCTTGTAGCTTAGTAGGATCAAAATGGATGTGTTTCTGTCTGCCCCTACTCCAAGGTTTAACCTTGAAAGACATTGCTTTTTAAGTTAAGAATCAGAGAGGAAAATCACTTTAACAATTTAGAAATAGCTTACTTTGTTAATGATACAGGTTTATATTTAGCAAATTTCGTCAGTGCAAATGATGCTTCACTATTTGCCAAAAGCCCAAAGTAATTTTCTTTTATTTAACAGTCAAGTTCTATTTTCAACACAGAATAGGAACATTCTGGTTTACCTATTAATAATACATACATTGGATTACAACAAACCAGCAGAAAGAGCTTGATAAACATTTAACACAGAAGAAAACTTCTCTCTCTGTCCTAGCAGATGGCCTATAATAGCAGTAATACATTATTGATTTCCCTACACTGAATGTTGAACGGTAAGTTACAAAAGAACACCGGCATAATTTTTTTGGTGTATGAATGCCTGTTCTAGGAAGATGATCCAACCATTGGGTGTCAAATAACAAGTGAAATAAAGCAAAGAGAACTGAACCTGTAGCCAATCTCTGGATTCCATTTTTTTGTTTTCTTTCCATTTTCATATTCTACCATTAAAAATCAAACCCATATCATATACCTGAAATTTTTTACTAAAAAATTTACAAGTAAAAAGGAAACTGAGTTAATACAGGAGGTCAAATCACTAATATGCTATAATAGCTTATCATTACATTATTTTTCTTTTATTGGATTCAAGTTACTTCTTTCAATAAGTCAATAGAGTCCTGATATGGATCTACTCTTTCCATTCTAGCTTCTACTTATGAATTTTCCATAGC
Organism: Callospermophilus lateralis; assembly: GCF_048772815.1. Classification (NCBI taxonomy): domain Eukaryota; kingdom Metazoa; phylum Chordata; class Mammalia; order Rodentia; family Sciuridae; genus Callospermophilus; species Callospermophilus lateralis. The sequence goes on from NW_027516260.1 coordinate 48,216, forward strand.
TGAGAACCATGAAATGATTAAAAACATGAATGTTTGTTATATGATGAAATTACTTATAATTATTTTTCTCTATTTTCATGTGTTCTTTTTAGTTATAGAGTCTATTTTGACTTATTTATATAAAAACATGGAATACATCTTATTCTAATTAAGATCACAGTCTTATGGATATACATAATGTTGAGATTCACTGTTATGTATTCATAGATGTACATAGGAAAGTTATGTCAGATTTACTCCACTGTCTTTCTTATTCTTATCACCACCTCTATTCCCTTAATTTCCCTTGGGTTAGTATTTATGTATCAGAGAACACACTCAACTGTTAGTTTTGGGGAATTGGCTTATTTAACTTAGTATGATAGTCACTACATCCATCTACTTATTGGCAAATATCATAAAGTCATTCTTCTTTATGGCTAAGTAACAGTCTATTGTGTATAGAAACCACATTTTATTTATCCATTCATCTGTTGATGAACAACAAGGTTGGTTCCATAGCATGGCTTTTGTGAAGAGCTGCTATAAACATTAATTTGGCTATATCATTGTAGTATACTGATTTTATGTCCTTTGGATGTACACCAAGGAGTGTGATAACTAACTCAAATGGTTGTTCATTCCTAGTTCCATTCCAATACTGCTTTCCAGAGTGGTTGCACCAATTTGCAATCCAACAGCAGTGTATGAGTGTACCCTTTTCCCCACATCCTCACCAATATTTATTGTTGTTTGTCAGAATTTCTATTCTGACTCAAGTGTGATGAAATCTCAGTGTAGCTTTAATTTGAGTTTCTGTAATTGCTGGAGATGTTTAACCTTTTTTTCATGTTTGTTAATTATATTAATTCAGAATATTCTTTTCTAAGTTTAGTATTGTTGTTACACCATTACTATGTTACCCTCTGAAATAAAAGCACCACTATATATAAATGCACTTATGCACATATTTTTGTTTATGTTGGAATCACACATATTTTGTTGAAGCATAACAAATTTTTTGCCATAAGTACCTTATTTTAGTTTTAACAGCAGTATAAAGGATTTCTTCAAAAAAATCATTGAATTTTAAATACATTAAGCATAAAATAGGTGTGAAATGAAGCATGATGTTCTTTCAGACCTTGTCAAGCTATAATTGACTCTACAACTTGGGATAAGTAACTCTATGATAACTAATGTGGTAAAGCAGAGGTGACAACAGCTGCTAACTGTAACAAAAATTTCATGTTGCAAGTAGCAGATGTATTTCAGAAAATATGTTTGATGACAGATTTACAGGGGTGGGTGTAGGAAGAAGTAGTTCCCAATATTTTCTGAAAAAATATGAATCCCCATGATGCTAATTGCAGCCTGTTTTTGCATTTAGGAAACAGTCATTTAGTCATCTTTCTAAATTGCATTAGACAAAGCAAAGACTTCTACATGGGCTTTTGATGTAACACTTGCTTAGCTCATGGGGGGCCCTAGGTTCAATCCCCAGCCTCCTGCCCCAAATTACATTGTTGACTCACTGTTGAATTAATACTGATTTTTCTTCATACTATATTTGGAGTTCTAAAGTATTTTTCCCCATACATTTACATGTTAATAGCATTCAGTCTATAATGTTTTTTTGCGGGGGAGCAGAATTGGCAATATAATTTAAGAAATATAATTTGAGATTAATTTGTTCTTTTAATATTTTTCTTTGAAAGGCACCTTTTAAATTTACTGGTAAAATTCTTTCTCATTGTTTTTTCTCCAGGATGTGAGTTCTCTATCCAAGGTCAATATTTCTGGGATGACTAGAAACTTAAAAATGTGACAACCAATTTTTAACACTGTGAAACAAGAATACAAATTTGACTATAGATCTTTTTGACACAGAACTTTATTTTTGAAATTGTACCTTCAATAAATTATTATATTTAGGTGAAGATCGTATATATATATATATATATATATATATATATATATATATATATATGCCTAAAATATATACAAAATATATGTAACCTCTATATCTAATCTATATGTGTAATCATATATTGATAGAGAACATGTATATGTAATCTATACATATTATATATGTGTGATCTCATATATATGTATTATATGTAATCTATAATATATATATTTATATAAGCTCCAAGCAATCTAAATTTTTATCAATGATGTATTATTGACATAATAGTGCATTATTTATAAAAAAAATTACTGAGTTTGGAACATAAGTGAACACACAGAATTTAAAACATACAAAGACTAAAGGACTCAATGATATAAAAATGAGATAGATTGACAAATTATTTGAATGATGGAATATTTAATAGAAGGGCAGTAAAGTAATACAGGAGTAACAGAGAATTTCATGTTTTATTTGCTACAAAATTTCCTGTGTTTTTAAAAATGAATTGCTACACTTAAACAATTTGGGGACAATTTTTAAAATAATTTTTCATTTTTCTTTTGACAAAAATAGAATAATAGGGGATGGATTTCCCATACACACTAAACACCAAAAAAAAAAAAAAATTCAAATTGCAAGCGAACAATGATGTTTAAAGAACTGGACATTTAGAGGCTGGGGGTTGTGGCTCAGTGGTACAGTGCTTGCCTAGCATGTGTGAGATACTGGGTTCAATCCCCAGCACCACATAAAAATAAAAACAAGTAAAATAAAGGAATTGTGTCCATGTACTACAAAAACATCAAAGAACAATCCACTCCATTGTATTACAAAAGAAGGAGGAGGAGGAGGAGAAAGAGGAGGAGGAGGAGGAGGAGAAGAAGAAGAACAACAACAACAACAGAAATCAGCAATTCTTAGAGAAGGGAAGAAAAGGGGGTGACCTCCTGAACTTTCACGAGTATCCTCTTGGTTCCTATAGTATTGTGAGTAGAAACCCAAAGAGGTAGAGGTAGACAACAGTGGCTAAAGTTGGCAGGGAGCACTGGAGAGAAGGCGAAGACTGAAATCTGAAGAGGATCCAACTTGGCTACAACACTATGAAGGTAAATTATCTTATGAATTAAAGGGTACACAATATCAACTAGGGATATTAGTGGAATATTATGAACCTTGGGATAGTGTTTGCTGGTTATCATACAGGATGGAAAACTATATAATTTCAAACAAACAGATATTGTGAACAATGGAGCAAAACTAGGCTTACACTAAGGGCTGCTGAGAAAGCACAAGAAAAAGTTCCAAAAGGGCTGAGCTCTTTCAACCAACTTAACTACATCAGATAAAGCTCAGGAATTTTCATAAAAATGCAAACTTAGACAACAGTAACCATGGTAAAAATCACAATGTCTATAATCGAATAAAATTACATGCATGCAAAAGACAGGAAAGCATGAGTGAAAAGAAAAATCTATTAATTCCAACCAACACAGAGATGACAGTCAATAGAATTAGCTCAAAATTACATTCAAAAGATGTTTATCTGTGTTCCGTATATATATGTTCATATATGTGTGTAGTATACATATATATGTGATCTTAATAGAACATCTACAGAATAAATGACAATGCATGTACGTTAAAAAATATTCTGGGGGCTGTGGTTTTGACTCAGCAGTAGAGTGCTCATCTAGCACATGCAAGGCTCTGGGTTCAATCCTCAGCACCACATAAAAATAAATAAAATAAAGGTATTGTGTCCAACTACAACTAAAAATAAATATTAAAAAAAGATAGATATTCTGCATGGATTTAAAATTGATTAAACATTATAGAAATAATTAATGAATTTGAAGATGCTGTGGAATGTGGTATATACAAAATGACAGACACATTCATGAGACCTAATAACATTTATATTCCCTGAAGGAGAAGAAGATGGGTTAAGAAACTGAAGAGTCAATGCCTAAAAATTTTCCCAACTTCACAAAAGATATAAATTTACACATCCAAGAAATTCAATAAAGTTTCAGCAAAAAGGAAATGAAGTCCATTATTGTAAATCATATTCCAATCAATTGAATTAAAATTACTGAAAAATTAAAAGCAGCATGAGGAACAAAAGATTCCATAAAGGAAGAAACATTATTACAGAGCAAAATATTTACAATACTGTTAGAAAACCAGCAATCTGTAATATTGTACTAATCCAAAATGGCACAAAATAAGAGGAAACAAGGAAAAGATGAAATAAACAGAAAAAAAGTGGCAAGATGACAAACTTAACAGTATGAAAAATCACAGTATAAACATTTCATTTAAAAGAAATAATATTAAACTGGGTTATAAAGCAAGACCATATATCTACAATACAAGTTATGTTTTAATTAAAAACAATAATTCAAAAAGAGGAAGACCACATATTAATATTAGATTGTTGTAAACACACCTAAAGCTATGCTAACAGAGAAAGTAATATCACTATGATGTATATTTAAGAAAAATGTAAAATTAATATCTCAAATAAATAACCTCATATTGTAAGTCAAAGAAACAGGGAGGGGGAAGAAAGCAAAGTATCCACAATATAAACAGAAAAAAGAATGTAATAGTAAGACAAATGCATTGAAACAGAAATAACTGAATGGAGAAAATAGACAAAGTGTGGTAGTTAACTGTTATAAATTTTATAATATGATTTGACTAATAAAACATGCACATTGTTGCCTGGTGCAGAATTCAGTGATGAGATGAAAATATTTCTGCAGAAAGGAGTGTTAAGAATTGATAAAGGTTGATGAGACACCTCACCTGAGTAAATGAACAAGTAACCTTGGTGTCATGGAATAATTTACATGCCTCTTGCAACATTTATTGACTTCTTAATATGCAAATATAGGATACAAATTAGGAAAGATCCAGAGACTACTGTTAAGATGTGATCTCCTTATGATTCAGAAATACTTAATGGTCAAACAATAAGATGGTTCATTATCTAAATATGTTGAGACACTGTCATTGACAACAAATTTTAAAAAGTTGATTACTTTCATTTTAAAAAGGTACAATTAATTATTTTTAAAATGAACATGTAGGATTTCTATCAAAAAAATTATTCATATCAAATGCTAAGGAGAAATGAAGGTATGACCAAACCTAGACCACATGTTTAGAAACTGGCCCAAAACATCAAAGGCAGACACTCATTAAGCATTTGTAGTTACTAATGTGGCAAACCTCTTATTTTCTTTAAAAATAGGAAGGTGCTATCAAGTTGAGACTTTAGAGGGAAAAAATGTTAACACCAATCACTGAAAAGCCAATCCATCATTCTAGTAGAACAGCCAAACTATCTCTATTTTCACTATAAGAACATTTTATTAGGGGCTGGGGATGTGGCTCAAGTGGTAGCGCGCTCGCCTGGCATGCGTGCGGCCCGGGTTCGATTCTCAGCACCACATACAAACAAAGATGTTGTGTCCGCCGATAACTAAAAAATAAATATCAAAAAATTCTCTCTCTCTCTCTCTCTCTCTCTCTCTCTCTCTCTCTCTCTCTCCTCTCTCACTCTCTCTTTAAAAAAAAAAAAAGAACATTTTATTACAATGTGTTATTAGTACTATCATATACATTGTAAATTTTTGGATAATTGCCAAATTTGTGAAGCCCTTTATCAAATTCCAAATATATGTGATATAAAAGTAAAAAAGAAATAAGCATTTGTTTCTCTTTGAGCATTGCAAAGAAGCTGGATGCATTTTAAACACTGAGTTTGAACATATTCACATATGAGGACAAAAAGGCAATAAGCATGTCCCATTTCAATAACATAAAAATTCACATTGTATTAGAAATGAACATTCTAGTACAGATAAATTAATCATAGAAAACTGTTAATTTTTCATTTTATTTAAAGGCTTTGTTTTACATAATATGGGAATTTATTTTTTTAATATTTATTTTTTAGTTGTAGTTGGACACAATACCTTTTAAATTTATTTTTATGTGGTGCTGAGGATCAAACCCAGAGCTTCACACTTGCCAGATGAACACTCTACTGCTGAGTCACAACCCCAGTCCCTAATATGGACATTTATAATGATAAAATATATGTATATTGATAAAAATATGAGTATACTGATATGCATACTTTTATGTATATTGATAATCATATTTTTCAGAGTAAATATTTTCTTATATAAATTTATAACTTTATAAAAATATTTTATTATATTTATTTATTTATTATTTTTTAGTTGTATATGGACTCAATGCCTTTATTTGTTTTTATGTGGTGCTAGGATTCAATTCAGTGCCTCACATTTGTGAGGCACGTGCTCTACCACTGAGCTACAACTTCAGCCCTTATAAAAATATTTTTAAGAGTAAAATATTTCTTGTATAAACTAGAATGAATCTCATAAAAATAATGTTTAATAGTATACAAAATATAAAATTTGAAAAAAATCATTTATGTTTTAAATAGGGAGATTCAGTAAATGATTTTTCTACTCAACCTAAAACTAACCAAATTTTAAGCTCTAGTTATGATCTACAGAAAAAAATATTCTAGAATAATTCTTGGTTACAAAGTTTAACATGTTCAATTGTATATTAATACCAATGACTAATAGAATTTTTACCAGAATATATTTTGTGCAGCAATATTACTTTGCAAATTGACACATTTGGAAAGTCCTAAAATAAAAACTAGGTAATACATATATTCATTAATATTCTATGTGTAAAGGATGGCATAAAAACGTCTAACCAATTTTTTTTCTTAAGAGTAAAATTTAAAGAAAAATGAAATTATAGGTATTTTAATAGCCACATATTTAAATGGAAAAGGTATTATTTATCTACAACTTCTGTCACTTCTAACTTCCTCTACATATCTACACATCAGCACCCTTCTGTCCTATTCATAGTTATTTAGGTATCAATTACATTCCCATTCTCCTTAAAAATTTTTTTTTCTAAGAATCATTGAAGTTTTTCTTATGTAAATTTATAATTATATAAATATATTTTATTATATTTATTTATTTTATTGGCATTAAAGTTATACTTTTTTAAAGCTTGAAACAATGAATATAATATTGAAATATTGGAAAAGTATTATAGTCTGCTGGTTGTTAGTACTTTAACCTTTCCATTGACTTATATATCATTATTTCTTTAGTAATTCTGTAATGTATGAACATATAAGTGTCCATATTTGAATTATGATGAACTAGTGCAATGTTTCACCAAAATTTTAATTAAGGTAGGTTTAGTGGCTCTTTTTGAAAGTGCATAGTTTATATTTTTAGGAGAGAAATGTATATTTCCAATTTCTTTCTTAAATCATTTTTACATGCATTTTGATTTAATAAAGAAGAACAATGGGGAATCATTTGAATCAAAAGTGAGATTCAAATCCCTGACTAACCCTGAAGCTAGATAGACTGCCTGATTTTTTTAAGAACCAAATTTGTCACTATTGGGCTATTTAAATACTTAATGTCTTGATCTTATCATTCCCAGAAAAATATCATAGTAATATCAAGAATTGTAAGACTCTAATAAAATAATAGACCTAATTGGCTTAAAAAACATTTCAACTAAAGGTTTGTAATCTGTGTTTATTTCTGTGTTTGACTGACATTGTGCAACACATTTGTCTCCAGATGGCTTGAAAATAGATTATATATCTGCAAACATAACTCTTCTGAAAGTACTTACTTAATTAAATTGTTCATGGCATCTGGGTCATATGCTGTGACTTGTCCAATAATGCTACCCTCCTTTACATCCTCATCGACTTCTATCAAGTAGGAGTGTCTACTAAACACAGGAGGCTCATCTGTGTCTTCCACAAATATTTTGATTACAGCTGTGTCTTTGAAAGTTCCCAGGTGTAAAAATCGTGGATCAGGATGAGTGTTACTTGCATCCACTCTTAAAGTATACAGCATTTTTTTTCAAAGTCTAAATTCTGAAAATAGATAACACAAGAAAATATTAGCACAATTTACAAGCCATAACCATAGGTGAAAATTTCTAGATATAAAATCCTGATTTCTTAATGATACAGGCAATTAAGACTAAGTAACTTACACACACATATGTATATACTTAATTATATAATATTGTTAATTATATATAAATATTGTATACATAAACAAATTTATTTTATATAATATATAAAATAAATTTGCAGTTTGTTTTTCCTTTTGCCTCATACTTACTTATACAGGTTTAACTAAATATAATGGAATATGCAAATAAGATTGATTCACATTCAGTATTGTACTTCAATATTTTTAGGCACAGATAAATGAGACATTCTTTAATGAATATAATGATTATATATTATTGGCATTAAAGTTATACATAATTAAAACCAGAAGAAAAGTTGACTGATGTAAAATCTTAGAGAAAAATTGTTTATATTTCATTTATTTGACTGTAACATTTGAGTAAAATGTAAAATAATATTGACCTACATTATTCCATGTAAAGTTTCAAAATATTTCCCTAAAATGCATTAAAATTAATATAATCAACATAAAACACATATCATTTTTATCTTTTATTTATTTATATAAACCATTACAGCTAAAATTAGAACATTTTAAAAACTGTGTGAAATAACAGTGATAGCTACATGCTTATTTTTTCTCCCATAAAGAGAGATTAAACAGGTACTTTTAGTATTAACTTAGTTTGATGGCTGTCTACTACAAATGCAAGCAATTGAGCTTTCAAACCACTGTATAAGTGTGAATGATAAAGATGCTTTACTTATTTGAAGTGAAATCACAACTAAAGGAAGAAAGCATATAAAAGATACAGAAAAATAAATCCAAGACTTTTCTTCTTTTACTGAGAAGCAAGAATAAACTAAAGAGCACTCAAGGGAAAAATGAAGACAGGAAAAAGACACCTGTTTGACAGTTATAATCCCTTCCTGTGTATCCTTGTCAGTGATGACATCGAACATGTCCGCTCCCTCTCCTTCTGCAATGCTGTACTCCACCTCAGCGTTTTCCCCCAAGTCAGGGTCATTGGCTTTTATCCTTCCGAGATGGGTTCCAAGAGGTGCAGACTCTGGAGAACTAAACTGATATGTACCTGTAAATTAAATCAGCACTTCTTTGGCATTTCCTTTTTAGATGATGAAACTGTGTCACTTCTCCTCATTTTTACTTAAATAAATTAATTTTAAATTGGAAGAGATTTCCATATTATTGAATTTTAAGCTGTCAGAATTTATAGATTTATTAAGTTAGGAGAAGAATATATAAAGGCAAACAATTCGTAAGTAAGAAATATAAATTTTGGGAAGCTACTTACAGATGGGAAATGTGATATTAGAATCTAAAATTATTTATTTAAAAGAACATAAAAACCAACTATTTATTGCTTATATGGAGATTCAAAATTATTATCATATATTTTTACATCAATGCAATTGTTTTAAAAATACGTGTTTCTTCTTTTTTTTAAAATCAGGGATAGAAAAACAACTCTGCAGAGATCAATGTCAATGCTCCCCTCAGTTTTATTTTTTGTTTATTTGTTTCAAATTTAATGTATTTTAGTAGATTTTGTTTTGTTTGTTTGTTTATGTTTTCTGTAGACCCACCCATTCAATATCTCACATTCTGTCATTCCTGAAAGTGTTTTAGTTTATAAGTATTCAAGAATCAATAGGAAAGACGTCCAAAAAAATTAATTAAAGTAAAAAAAATACTTTTTAAAATATTTTTATGTGTTGAACAGTATAGTCAAATGCTCTCTACAGTAGTTTATTTTTTCTCTAAATAACAATGTAGGTATTATCTTCAGGATCAGGTTCAAGAAAATCATCCTCCAAATTTAGGTAAAGGAAAATGCCAGTTGTCTCTGACTTCATAGTCTATTCTTTTTCCAGTGTTTGATAGTTAAAAATATAAGCTTATAAGTCCACTGTTTGAGTTTAAGTTGTCCTCCTGTGCAAGGTAATTAAATTTTCTAAACTTTGAAAATCATGTTTTCATCTATTAAATGAAAAAGAAAATGCTAGCATTTGAATTACAAGATTGTTGTATTATATAAAATCCTGTCTGTAATTCCTTCAGCTCAAGATCTAGTCCTCAGCATTTTATTAGTACTATCATAGTTTCAAATATTTGTTAAGATTCTAACAGATCTTAGAATTGCCAAGTGGCAAGACATTAAATAATTTGGCAATTTACAATTTTAGTTTACATTAAAATTATTAGTAAACACTACTAACATTTAATGCAATGTTTAAGTTTCTGTTACCTGGTCTTATTATTCATTTTCTCAGCAAAATTCACTTTTAAAAATTAATCATATGAATATGTTCACCAAAACTGTTGCATCACATATTTCACATTTTGTCAACCTGAAAAATATTTTATTGTTTGAAATAATTATGAATTTAAATCGGACCTCAACTGAGAATTTTAAGGAAGAATTCTTTATCATTTTACACACTGCAGAGTCAAAAATTTTAATCAGATAATTGAAATGTGTTTTTGTAGGACCTCAAGAGATGCAAAATATTCAAGTTTTAAAGTGTATCCTAAAATTGTTTCAACCAAAAGGAAATTAAATAATTTAATCTTCATGACTCAACAGCATTGACATTATTGAATTTTAGTATGCCATCACATGTTTAACAATGTCAGTATCAATGCATGCCATCACACACAACCTTGGTAAGTCATGACTGTATAATTCACTATAAAAATATAGAATGTGGCCAATTTAACCCATTTTCATAAATCATTTGATTTCAGAGATGTTTAAATTTTTGCTTAGGATCAATTATCAAAGGCTTATAATTCTTATGCATACACATGACAACAGAGACCAGTGTGAGGCATAGAATTTGAATTTAGTCAGGGGCTGGGCACGTGGGCACCTGCCTGTAATTCCAGTGGCTGGGGAGGCTGAGCCATAAGGATCACAAGTTAAAAGCCTGTATCAGCAATGGTGAAGCACTAAGCAACTCAGTGAGACCCTGTCTCTAAAGATAATACAAAATAGGGCTGTGATTGTGGCTCAGAGTGCCTCTGAGTTCAATTCCCACTAAATAAATAAATAAATGAATGAATGAATGAATGAATGAATAAATAAATAAATAAATAAATAAATAAATAAATAGGATCCAATCAGACCAACTGCAGAGACCACATTCCAATCAGGAAGATTATATAGAATTTAGCATGGGAAGTTTTCCAACACTCCAAAAAGTAGAAAAGGATAATAAAAAGCCCAAACTACAAAAGAACCTCATGTCCTTGTTTTGACCCTTTGCCTACCCAATGAAGAAAATGATACCCATCACTCTCAGTTTGAAAGAAATTGTGCTTCTGTGTGTGTGAGAGTAGAGGGATGAGTTTTGGATTTGATAGTTTGCATAAATTAATAGTGAACTGATAGTGCAAACATTAGATTTAAATAATTGTACGTTTGACAAGTTTTTCAACAAGAGATCACTAAACCTTCCTTATTCTGTGGAAATCGAGGAGGATTGTTGTTTACATCTGTCAGAGTGATGTTCACTGTTGTGGTTCCAGAAAGGCCTCCCATCTGGCCACCCATATCTTTGGCCTGTATAACCACCTGGTACTGCTCTCGATTTTCTCTGCTCATGTCTGGTAATGCAGTTTTTATTATGCCTTTTGAAAAAAAAAAGACAATTAAACCACTGGCTTTTAAAATTAAGTTATTTAAGATTCACTTTATATAAGTTAATCATAGCAAATAGATAAAACAGCAGTGTGATTAAGCATACCCTTCAATGCACAATTAATTCAACATAATTCATAAAACCGAAAGATTTTTCCCATGGGTTATTCTCCATAAAATCAGTACATCCAGATGTATATAATGAGAAATATACCATGTCATAAATGTTTTACCTGACTCTGGGTCCACTGAAAAATATGGCTGTCCTTGCAGTATACTGTAGACCACTTTGGCACTATTTCCATAGTTGGCATCATCTGCGTCTGTTGCAGTCACTTGTATAACAGATGTACCTACAAAAAGCCCCCAGATATAAACACGTAAATACTTCCAAATTGGAAAAATGTACTTGTGTACTTGTACTATGCAAAAATTTTTAATAATGCAGTAAGTAGTATTTACTGATAAAGACTAAAATAAAAATTTTAGTAATATTCTCTAAAAAATGTATACTGACATCTATTTAATTTTATATTACAAACAATTCTTTATTTTTGGTTAGTAAGAAATCCCAATCCTTTAAAAACTAGAAGTGCTTTAAAAATTAGTTTTAGGAGATAAACAAAGGGAATATATTAATTGTTTCACATACACACACACGTGTGTGTGTGTATATATATATATATATATATATATATATATATATATACATTTTAATGTATATATACATAAAAATATGTACATATTTTTAACTCAATTGCTATAAAGATTAAAGAATAATTTTAAAATCTTAACTGAAACCTACTATGGATTCCCCTGAGTGAAATGATTTTGTAGAACATTTTAAATACATTATACACAACTTTTCAAGTTTAATTACATTGCTCAGATATTAATATGTTTGAGGACTGAGTGAATTCCTCATTGGTTCTGCCATCTATCCTAATACATCATATATATTATTCACTCATAAACTTCTCTAAGTAAATTGCAGTGAATATCTCTCAATTTTGAATGCATATACATATGCAAATTTTATTAAATAAATATGATGTCCATTGAGATTAACACTAACAACTCATTTCCCATCAAATCATTTCAATAGTACCCCATTAATTCAGCAACAGTCGTTTATGTTTTCTTAAATTAATTCACATACAATTATAACTTGAATTCACCCACTAAAAACCTCTCCTCGTCTGTAATGGAATTGATATATCCTGTGACAGGAAACACTACATAATCACTAGATCCATGTCAATTATAAGATTTATCATTGAAAAGTTATCCAACCTCACCCAAAAGTTTAAACTAGTTTTCTCCTCAGTAATTTTTGAAAGTTCATCTAAGTTGTTTTCTAATTTATATTTAAATTTTTGTTTAATCATATGTGAGTACAAGTGAGTTAAAATAAGAATTGTTTTCACATTTGGATATCATTGAAATATAAAATACTAAGATTTGCTTATATGTTGAAAATTCCATTAGTTACTTCATCAAGTTTTGGACATTTCCTGTGCTACTTGTCCCTTTTGTTTTTTGTAAGTAAACATTTTCATGTTTCACTATTGGTACAGGTAAAAACAATCTTCTGTACATTTTCACTGTTATATATATATATATATAAAATAATTGGAGACAATAACTTTATTTTACTTATTTAGTTTTTAATGTGGTTCTGAGGATCAACCCAGTGCCTCACACATGCTAGGCAAGCACTCTACAACTGAGTCACAACCCCAGCCCCACATTTTCACACTTTTTAAATAATATTTTTATGGTGAAAAAATTTTGCTTGTTCTATTTTATGGGTGTGTGATCTTTAAACTTGTGAAAAAAATGCTTGGCCTTAAGAAAAAAGAAAGTTTAGAGAATATAAATCACCCCCATCATGTGACTGAAAATCTAGAACACCCATATAATATTCACATTCCATCCCTCAGATTCTTGGTAATAGTTAAGTATGCTTTTGAAACTGGTAAACGCTAATGACATGCCTCTAACGTTTTATTTATACCAACAAGTTAAGAAAAAAGAAAACACCAATTGTTTTGGTGTACAAGGGATGGATAGTTTTTCTTTTTCCACAAAAATGTAATGATTCTTAACAGTGAACATTATTTAGTAATAAAGTAAAATGATGCATAGTTAAACTAATTTTGCATGTATTGATGAAGACAGGTTAATGTAAAATACACTTTGGCTATTATATCTCTTACTTTTTCAAAATTTCATTTTTAAAATTTTTCTTCATTTTTTGCATTAAGAATATAAAACATGGGAAAATATAACAAGGACTAGGTGACAATTAAATATCACATTTCTTATCTCAAAAAATTGAGCATGATTTTGATGTTGCTATTTTTGGAAAACTCTTAGAAGAATTTTGTATACAATATCTTTCTTTAAACAGAAAATATGTTATGGAATCAAAAATGTTTATTGCATCCCTTAGCTAATTCCTCTCTTTAATATAAAGCTAATGTTTAATATTTAAGAAAATTCAAGACACAAAAGCTAAACTCATAATAGAAAATCACATAAAAATATTAAAAATTAATCAAATAATAATTTTTATATTAAGTGTTTGGAAAAGCAAAATCATTGATTTTGCGGTGAAAGAAATATTCATAAGCATTACCTTTATGGATGAAATATAAAAGTAAAAAGGTTTATATCACACAATGTAACCCCAAAATGCTAGTTGTTCTCCTCTATGCTTATGAACTAAATTAGGGGAAGTTAAACAAATTCAGGCTATCTCACTTTATAGAAAACATTCTGTCCATAGAACAAAAGGGAACTTTCTGTTTCTATGACTTATAGGCAGAAATAAAATTATATTTGCAATATACAGTTTTGAACATGATTCGAATTTCAAAATACAATTCCAACTAACTCAGCTAGTTCACTCAATAGAAAATGAAACTCTTAACTTTTCAAATGTAAATGAACCAAAGAGTATAGATTTCATATCTAAATATCTATCAATGTATTATGCAGTATGTATGTACTTATCTATGTATCTAGCCAGCTACCTATCAATCCAAGTACATTATGAATAAACTAAAATATAGAAAAATAGTAGTGCACAAGCTTACTTAGCTATTATCAAAATTACTCATTTAAAATAATTTTCAACTGCTAAACACAAACAGTATTGGGAAAGGAATATACTGCTCTACTGCTTCTAGTCTTCTTTAATAAACACGGTAATATTGAAAAAATATATATGGCCTATTATATTGTATAAAACTTTTAAGAAATTATTTTCCCTTTATGTATATTGTACTTATATAGTACATAATGCATATTATGTATTTTTTATATACAAGTTTGTATGTATGTGTGTATACACTCACAAATGTGCATGTACACAAACTCACCTACAATTTATATATATATATATAATATATATATATATATATATATATATATATATATATATATATATATATGAGATATTAAGAAATTTGTGAGATCAAATAAAGGGAAAAAGAACAGAACTGATCCATGAACTGGAGGAACCAAAGGAAATAAGACAGGTAGCATGGTTTTTGTCCTGTTCTGTCCCAATATTCTGTTCCTCTTAACTCCTGTATAAAACATATTGAATTTATCTCAGCCCTATGAGACAATAAGGTGATGAAGACTAGAGAAAAAAAGAAGAAAATAACTATTCACTCTTCCATGGATGTTCTTATAGTACTGGCCAAGTTAACTCTCTGCCTATGCCTTCAGCTAAGACAGTCATTGACTTGGGGACCTACGGAGATAGCCCCTTGCATAAATATTTATGGCATGGGGCACCAGCAAAAATAGGGATGATATTTCTAGAGAGTACAATGGCACCTGTTTAAAACAACCCATGAATTCAATACATAAACATTAAAACCGTTTTTTGTTTGATATAAATTTTGAACCCGGGAATTACAAGACTGGAATTAGCCATAACTAGTCTATTCTAAATATTTCTAAATATTTTATCAAATGTTCTGTGTAGTGTTATGGATATTATTGCATATGTTATTGAATCCAGAGCAAGTAAACCTCAAAAAAAGGACTGAAATAGGACCTGAATAAGTTGTTGATTGTGTTATTTCTATCAAAAACTATAGAGGAATTACTGGTTGGAAAATTACCCAGTGTGAGGAGGAGGACTGGCTAAATCTTTTAGAGTGCATTTAGGGAAATATCCAGGCTTTGAGAAAATATGCATGCCAAACTACCAAATTTATGCAACAGCAAACTGACCACAAAAAATGGAAAAAGGAAAATGTAGGGGCTTACACTAACATTTTAATAGGAGTACATCCCATTTTCTGTAATTGCATATATTTCTGTATTATCAAGTTTAAAGACTTAATCAGAAGACGATAATGCAGAGGCTGGGGTTGTGGCTCAGTGGTAGAGCGCTCACCTCGCACATATGCATCCCTGGGTTAGATCCTCAGCACCACATAAAAATAAATAAGTAAAATGAAGGTATTGTGCCCAACTACAACTAAAAAATATATATTTTTTTTTAAAAAAGATGTTAATGCATTTCAAATTTTATGAGCTCATTAGAATCATGCACATTTAAGTAAATGGGGTATGTTAATTATACAGCTAAAATGGAATATGATATATGGTTTTGAAAGAAAGAGAGGGAAAATTTAAGGACAATGATTGGTGAGGGAGAAAGGAAGTGACAAATATTTTCAGAAGAAAAGCAAATGTAAAGGAGATGCAGACTGAAGGAAATCCTTGGAGGGTGAGAGATTTTATTTCATTCTATTAAACTTCATTTCCTCCTCAGCTATTTGTAGTTTGTCAACCCACTGATTAAATAAAAATCACTAATATAATGCAAATAAAGTGGAAGTCAGTTTTTGTGCATTCTTATATATATATATATATATATATATATATATATATATATATATTAAATTTAATTACACATGTGCTTAAACTCTTAATATGGGTAATACATAGTCTGAGAAGTTCCTAGATATCACCCCTTAATTTTCTTTCATAAAAGTATTTACTTGTACAAATAAAAACAAAGAATATGTTCACTTGCAATAATTATAATGAGTTCATCTTTTATTTTATTTTATTTTCATAAAAAACGTATGTGGAACACAATGGAATATTACTCAGGCATAAAAAAGAATGAAATTTGGCAATTGTTGGTAAATGGATGGAACAGGAGAATATCATGCTAAGCAAAATTAGCCAGTCCCAAAAAAACAAAGGCCTAATATTCTCTCTGATAGGCAGATGCTGACTCATAAGAGGCAGGATGGAGGGAGGAGTGGAGCTTCGCTGAACTGCACAAGGAGGAATGGAAAAAGGGAGGGGAATGGGAATGGGAAACACAGTATAATGAATCAGACATAATTTTCCAATGTTCATATACATATGCATGACCAGTGTAACTCCACATTATGAACATCCACAAAAATGGGAAGTTACACTACATGTAGGTATGAGATGTCAAAATACATTTTACTGAGATGTATAACTACAAAGATCATATAAAAAAAGGTATGAGAGTTGCAACAAAGAACAACACAAATTCAGGTCATAAATACATCTACATTTTACTTAGACATTATGTGTATGAGTGTGTATAGTAGTACCTAAAATTATATTGAAAAACACAGTGTTTCCCCCCTTTACTCTTATTTGGATTTGAGAGGGGCATTTGATTTAATATAGTATATTTAAAAATGCTATTTAGGGGTGCTTACTCAGGTTCTAATAAAATAGAAGATTTTCAAATTACATTTTAGACAAGTATAACTAACAGTGCAAGAAAATAGACAGTGAGATTGTTCAGCTACTTCTGAATCTATTAAACTATGTTTTCATTATCAGTCTAGGCTAGCAATGAGCTGACTCTGTACTTTGGGCAAGGCACCTTAATTCTTTTGGACTCATGTGTACATATTTATTAAAGAAAGTATGTAGGGCTGGGGATGTGGCTCACGTGGTAGCGCGCTTGCCTGGCATGCATGTGGCCCGGGTTCGATCCTCAGCACCACATACAAACAAAGATGTTGTGCCTGCCTAAAAACTAAAAAATAAATGTTAAAAAATCTCTCTCTCTCTCTCTCTCTCTCTCTCTCTCTCTCTCTCTCTCCACTCTTTCTTAAAAAAATAAAGTATGTAAACCAAAATTATAGTGCCTTTGACATACTATATTTTATATAATAAGATAATTAAAAAATAGAAACACAAAGTCAATTAGTGGACCTTAGAAGCAATACATTCACCAATGTCAGTAATAAAGAATAATAACTATACCCTACAAAAAGAATCAGGATTTATCTGTATAATTTTTTTCATGTACATTTTTAAATTTTTATTAATTAGCTTCAATTAGAGTCATATAACTTCTTGTTGTGTAACGTTTTTGTGGATTCCTATCATGGAGTGCAATTGGCAATGGTAAAAAATATTCTCATTTTTAAAGCCTGATCAGAGGTTACCCTGCTGACAACTTAATCTTCTGTAAATGAAATACAGGAATTGTTTTAGAATGAGACAATCTACAAGCCTCCATTCACACATAAAGTTTACATTTTGTATTATGAAGAACTGAGTCATTGAAGACTATATATATATATATATATATATATATATATATATATATATATATATATAGACACACACACACACACACACACACACACACATACAAAATGCTTAGTTCAATCTTGATGCCTTAATGTACTTAATATAATCTAGATTAGAATACTTGTATAAGGAAGAATCTGATTAGGCAGAGAGATGGTAGGAATGTATAGAGTGAGAGATTAAATATCACTATAAAATTCAGGAGAAAATACAGGCTTTTTAAAATTTAAATATCAATAGTCTCTTATGATATTCTGTTTTAAAATGTGAAGTAATGCTTTCTAAATTTTTAAAGTATATTTATATTTTAATCAACTATAGTCAAATTTTCTCATATTACAATATTTATGTTATCTTTTGTGTGCTTTTGAATTTCCTATACATGTCAAATATTTCTGAAGAAATAAAAGTATAAGTTTTGGTATTGTAAAATGTAAAAATATCTGTTAAAATATCACACATATAAAATGTTTTACAAATTTTAAAGAGTATTATCAAAAACCACATCACTTGAAAACGATTCAATAGTAAATTGAATACTAAAGAGGAATATAATTTAAAATGTACTCTCATATGAAATATAAAAAGATCATGATGTGTACCTAAATTACCCTTGTGATGGAACACTGTAGACCAATCCAAGGAACTGTACCAGGCTAACAGATATAAGAATAATATTAAAGAAAACATATCCACTCATGTTTTATTCCAGGCTTTATGATTTCACAGGACTCCTTCTTATATTATTGGAGAAAATACCCCCCAAAACAATAGAACATCACTTTTTTCAAATAAATGAGATCTTATTTGCCATTAGAGGAAATTACTTTTTATAAACTCTTGGCTCTTCTTGCCAGATACTCATATTTAACAAGTATTTTACATAAAATTCTCAGTAAAAATGTGTACAAGTATTTTTTTTTTACCTACATAGAAGTTATTTTAGATTGAAAGTTATGTTAGCTATAATAAAATCAAATATGTACTTAAGACTATAAACCCTCATATGCAGCTTGTATATTTTGTATACAATAAGTTTTATCATTTTTAAGAAATATTTTATACTTAAGCGTCTACTCTTATTAACAAATATAAACCTTCTACAAGAATAGTGTTAAATGTAGTTACTCAGATACAATATTTGGATATTAATGAGTTAAATTTAAAATCTTAGGCAGATGTAATAGGAGAAAAAGTTATTTTCATTTTCATTTATAAACCTTTGTTCAGTAGTGGAACATGAACAAAAATAAACTAAAAAAAACAAGAAAAAAAAAATCCTGGAATCCTGCCCATGAAGCTACCAGGTTATTAGATACTAATCCAGTTGCTAAATCTTTGTGAATTCTGAATTGCTAATTAACAGAATGGGGATTTAAAGTTTTATTTCCCATGCTTCTTAAAAAAAAGCTTTTTGAAAGATCAAATGAGATAATGCTTCAGAAAAAATCTGTCAAATGCATTTTGTAATTCAAAAAAATGCAAGCAAAATTGTCCAATACTGCCTGCACTATTATTCCTTTCCCTTCTCATAGAAATGTCTTCTACTTGCTCTCATTTGAGTGACAATTGAATAGAGCTGAAGGTATCCATGACAATGCCATGAAATAATTGTTCTCAGTAACTTGTTATGTAATAAGAGACTCTAAGGTACATGTAATTGAAACTAAATAGGAAGTTTACACTAAATAGCAGTTTTATGTTACAGCTCTTATCATGAAAGAGGTAACATATAATAACCACATCCTCATATAATTTAGCAAACATACATACTGATTAGTTGACTAGGAAATACCTACCCACTCCAGACATTTCAGGAACACTGGCAGTATATAAGTCTTTTGTAAATATTGGCTCATTGTCATTGATATCATGAATTTTAATGATAAATTCTGATTCTGGTTCCACCTGCCGACCAGTCTTTCGGTCTATAGCCTTGGCTCGAAGAATGTAGAGGGATTTTTCTTCTCTGTCTAATTTCTTTGCAGTGTGAATGTCTCCTGTATTTTCATCTATGACGAACAGACTGCCAGCCCCATCTCCTGTTAAAATGTATTTTAAATTTCCATCTCCTTTATCTTGGTCAGTATGAAGCTTCAAAGAGGTAAAAAAGAAGAGTTCTGTAAACACATGCATTATTACAGTAAAAATAATTTTGGCATATCAACTAGACAATATCACTACAAATATGCTATCTTCTTTTCATTGAGTGGAAACTAAACATTTCAGGTTTTGTTTTGCTAAATATTTTTAACAATTTCATTTATACATCATACGAAGCTAGATTGAAATAAAAAGGAAAATAAATGTATCTCTTTCAATGCATAGTATTTGAAAGATATTTAAGTAGAACACTACAAAGAAATCCTTGTTACCTCTAGAGATAAAAAAAAAATCCATTAACTCAAATCTTGAGTTTTAAATATCAAGTAATCATTGTAATATTTAAAATAATGAAACTCAAAGTTATGGTATAAGGAATTTATGAATTTGATATAATGCTAAGTTTAAGATGAATAACTTAATTTTAAATTGATTTTATCACAATCCAATATAACATTGTCAAACCGCAGACTCTGTATACAGGAAGGCCAGTCAGAGAGAATTTCAAACTCATATTTTCTGTATCACTTTTGAAGAGTACCTTTTCAATCACAATGTTCTCACTTGGAGAAAATTATTTTGTAGATATTTTAAATTTAAAGTGAAACAAAACATGACTTTCCTCTTTGTCCATATATTTTAGGTCTTAATAGAAATAAATATTTATTCACAAATTATTTTCTTTCAAAAACTACCCTTCTATAAAATAACTTCTTAATGTAGAAAGCTTACCAATGAAAATTTAAAACAGTTTTATAATCAAAGAAACTTTGATTTGTAAAAGTTTTAAAAGTTTTGGCAATTCTTTAAAAATCAAATTGAGAAATAATAATTGTGTATGTTAAAAAATTGTGGGTTATGATATGATGTTTTGATGTATGTTTATATTGCAGAATTAGTAAAAAATTGTAGATTAATTAAATCAGGCTAATTAACCAATCCATCATCTCAGGCTTATCATTTTTCTTGTGTGGTAAAGTCATTTACAAAAAAATCGATGGAGAAAGTGTGGTGTTATTTAAATGGTACAACACTTCACCTATTCAGGAATAACAATAATAATAATAATAATAATAATAATAATAATAATAATAATAATAACAACTTAAAATGCTCTTTATTTCAAAATTGCTAAAACTGTAGATTTTAGTAAGACTGGAATCCTAACTAGTCTCCCCTTTTGGGGCAGTCTTACACCACATTCATCACAATTCTTATTGTTCTGAACTTACATATTCATCATGTCCAAATGCATCTTTGAATTGTTTGTTAATATAAATGCTACTTTTTATGTTAGTCGAAGTTTGAAACTTGTTTCCTTTTTTATCCTTCTTTGTTTTAAACCTATTAAAAATAATCGTCATATGTAATCTGTCATTCTTTGAAATACTTTCTTCATCTGTCTTCCCTCCTTGGCTAATACTCTGGCTTTTCCTCCAACATACTTCACCAGATCACTGCAGTAGTCTCCTGATCATGCTACCTCTATTCTTGCTCTATTTAAAAAAAAATTCACTTTTCTACATCACAAATATAGACATTTTACTAGAAATTAAAAATCTTCAACAAGGCATAGTGTTTATGACCATGAACTTAAAGTCCTACAAACTAGGATTAGTTTCACGCAAATTTAAGTATTATATTGGGAACATCCTTTTGCTTTCTTATTTATTTAATAATTTAAGCCTTCTCCATTGAAAAGGGTTAATGTCAATATTTTAAAATAGTGTTTACATTATTGTCATTATAATTTGCTGATGTCTAGTACCTCATTCAAACATCCATAATGTGGCCCTTCATCCTGGAGGCTCTGCCACTTTGCCCCTTTATGCCTCCCATACATACCAATTGTTTTGTTTTCCATTGTTTGTTTAATTTCATTTCTCAGGAAGCCTTTACCTCTTTTCACAGCTGGTGTTTACATATGTATCTTTCACCTTTAGACACCTTCCACTCTTTTTTGATTTCCCCTAAATAAATAATTGGCATATCTCATTTTGACATTTCCTTTTCAGGGCAACTTCTAATGTAACACTTTACTCCCCACCCTGACGTTCATCAAGTTAAGTATAATTTTGAACCATGCTTCTAAAAGGTAAAATAAATTAGGAAAACATAGATATCCATTTTAAATAACTCAATATATATTTCTTCTCTCTCACACACACACACAAACACACACACATATATTTATACATGTATATTCATAAGAAAACCAAATGATAATTCTCTTTTTATTTTTTTATTTTTATTTTTTTAATATTTATTTATTTATTTTAGTTCTCAGCGGACACAACATCTTTGTTTGTATGTGGTGCTGAGGATCGAACCCGGGCCCCACGCATGCCAGGCAAGCGCGCTACCGCTTGAGCCACATCCATAGCCCCGATAATTCTCTTTTTAAATAGCAAAATTTATTTATCTTCTCAAATAAATAGAAGAATTTGTCTATCATTGATTAATTGAAAAAATCAGAACAGAAATAAATTAAATTACATATTAGAAACCTCTAAAGTCCATAATATTTTATTGAAGAGTGATTATTATTCCTCAAAATATTTACAAAAGTATTTTGTATATTTATCTTTGTATCACCTGTTCTTTTACTTTAAGAGGAGAAAAAAATGAAGAAAATTATTGGAAAAAGATGACGGAGATGGATGGGTAAATAGAGAATAATGTAATTATGAAAGTCTGTCATTTTGGCAAAACTTGTAGAATTAACTGAAAAGTTCACTTTATTGAGTTGGCTAGGCTAATTAATGTACAAGAAAATCACCTGGAGCCATCAAAATTCTGGTCTACATAAATGTTGAATGTAAATCTTTGATTAAGCAACATACTTTTAGGTAGGATATTAATGGTGCAATACAGTTTATCTTTTCATGGATATATGTCATTAT
The DNA here is from genome assembly GCF_048772815.1 of Callospermophilus lateralis. Lineage (NCBI taxonomy): Eukaryota > Metazoa > Chordata > Mammalia > Rodentia > Sciuridae > Callospermophilus > Callospermophilus lateralis. The sequence goes on from NW_027516260.1 coordinate 71,430, forward strand.
TTTTCATAAAAATAAACAACTACACATAATATTTATTAAATTTTTAATTTATCTTTATTTTTTAAGCTAAACATACTTTATGCATATTAGGAATAAATTTGTATTGATTTCTTGAAACAGGAAAACAAAAAAAAAAGAGTCTGAAACCACATATAAATGAATTATAAAGTACCTCTTCAGAGTTATATTCTACTGTTCTCTGCTTCATGCTTATTATACCTACAGGAAAAGAAATGTAGTCCTGTATAATTTTAGAGTGTAAATATGGAAGTGTCACTGTGATGCTGCAATTTGCTTAAGGTCATGGTATACTAAGTACTGTGGACAAAGAATAGATCATTTTTTCAGTGAAATCTATTTAATTCTTAAAGAAATTATTGATAAGCAACTTAGCTACATAGCAGAAAGTCTAAATGATTGTAATAAACTCTATAAAAATTTTGAATACATATGAATATAAAATAAAAAATAATTTTACTTTTTTTCTATGTCATTTCCTGTTATTTTCCAATGTGTTTAACATAATGGTATTATTTTAAGGAAGTATTTTCTTGCCTTTTATGATTTAAGTAATGTTCAACACTTTATTGTGTTGTATTGATCTCTTCATGAAATTGAACTTGTAATTCTCAAACAAAATTAGATAAGATTCTATATCCTGTTTAGATTAATGTTTAAATACTCATGGAAATACCTTCACTTTCAGTTATTTTATCCTCATTCAAAATACATAAAAGTCTGGAAAATGTTTACATAAACACAATAGCTTTCATAATCACTCCTATTTGAATGGTTTTATAAGCAGCATTACAATGTCAAAGAAATGGAGCATTACACATATTCTTTACACAGAAGATGTTGACCAAGACAAATTGAAACATTCATGAAATTATAGGATATTGTAAAGAAGTATATTGTTTGAGTGTAATTTAATTTATAAATAAAAGATTTGCAAAAAATGGTAAAATCATTTTATTCATTTTACTATTGAGATTGTAATAATGATGATTTTATTTTTTTATATCTACCTGATCTAATTTCTTCCAAAATATTATATATATATATATATATATATATATATATATATATATATATATATATATATATATACTTTTTACCTTTTTATTAAAATATGATTTCAGAAATTTTTATATAATACCATACATACATATTAAAAGGTCATTTTTTGCTATTATTTTTAGTATATTTTTAAAATTTATTTTTAACTGATACATAAAAATCATACATATAAACACAATATTAGTTAATAGTTAATACACATCTACATTGTGTTTGTTTAAATCAATTTAAACATACTTATATCCTTGATTATTTATTATTTCTTTATGGTGAATACTTCAAAAATTTGTTTTTATAGCTATTTGTAAACTTACTTTATTTATAATCAACCCAGAGTGCAATACCATACCAGAGCTTTTTTTAATGTTTTACTGTAACTTAGTACCTATTGATCAATCTTTCTCCATTGTTTCCCACATGTCTACTCTAAAAGGTTGAGGTATTTTGTAAATGAAAAGAAAATACTGAATGGTAGTGAAAAATGGTTGTAAAGGTCAGGTATGACCACGCAACCACTTGGAGAAACAAGGACATACTTTTTGTTACTCTTTTTCCTTATTTTGTTGAATGTTTTTGTGAGTATGTGTCAAATATTTCAAATAAACTTGTTTTATTCACTCCATTATCATGTAATATTAAATATGGTGACCTGAAATCTTACAATTTAATTATTGCTAATTATATATCATGGCATTTATGTTATAGCATATTATTGAGAAAATAAACAGAACTCAAGGGTGGAGGTAACCTCTGGGGAAGGAGTTAGTATTTTATTGTAAGCAGGGTTGCTGTGTCATGGTAGGTGGGATTATGACCTTGTTTCTGTTTTATTTGAAGATAATGTGTTGTGTAAAGAGATGTCGCCTGTGAATGTCAATTTGGCAAGGATTGGAATTTTGATGGTAATTTCATGTGTCAACTTGACTGGCTTGTCCAGATATCTGGTAACAAATTATTTTGGATGTCTGGGTGAGGATGTTTTGGTATGAGATTAACCTTTAAATCCATAGACTAAGCAAAGGGTATTGCCCACCACCTCCACATGGGATGGTCTTCCTTCAACGCCTTGAAGTCTTGTGTACTAAAAAAATCTTGAGAAAGGAGGAATTTACCCTGTCTGACTATGAGTTGACACAGCAGGCTGGTCATCCTTTGGACTCAGATCCAGGATAGGACTTATCCCATTCATTGCGTTCTTTTAGTCTCAGTTGAAAATAATATTATGGGTTCTCACCAGCTGCAGCCTCCCATATCTATACTTCTCAAACTCTACAATAATGTAAGTTAATTTCTTGCAATAAATTGACATATATTTGCTGTTTCTCTGGAAATCTCATATAATCTAAATTCAATTTTTTAAAAAATATAAATTGTGAAATCAAAACAAATTCAATAACAAATCATTTTCAAAATAAGGAGTGAGGATTTTTGGTTGTTTGTTTAACCTTTTAAAAAATGACTTTAAGACATAAATTGTATTCAATAAAAAGTGTACATTTAATTTATAAAATATTATAATTTTGACATGTATATATCTGTCATTGATATCTTTTTTAGTTGATTACCCAGTCTGACTATGAGTTGATACAGTATAAAGCATCATAATTGCTTTAGACTTTGCTTAAAATGCTGGAAGTCCAAAATATAACAAACTCCATATATATAATATCAATAGTCCTTGTATGTTCTTAAATATATCTTCTTATTTTATATTATCTTATTTTGTTTGTAATGAGGAAAGGCATAGATAATAGCTAAAATAACTAGTGCAGTACAGTATTTTTGATGATTTCATGTCCAAATGCATTTCCAAAACATTTTCAAAAGTGAAATATTTCATTTCAGTACAAAATTTACATTTTTTCTAGCTCCCACTTGTAATCTCAGAGTTTTGAGAGGTCAAGGCAATAGGGTCACAAGTACAAAGCCAGCCTCAGCAAAAGCTAGGTGCTAAGCAACTCAATGAGACCTTTCTAAATAAAATATACAAAATAAAGCTGGGAATGTGGTTCAGTGGCTGAGTGCTCCTGAGTTCAATCCCCAGTACCTTAAATAAATAAATAAATAAGCAAGCAAACAAATAAATTAATTAATTAAATTTTTCTCATTTATTTCAGGTAAGTCAATTTATATATTTAAATCAACTCATATGAAATATTGCTTCATGACTACTATATTAGAGCTTGAATGTGTAATAAATGCAAACTCAATATAATATTATTACTATGTGATATCTTTACACCATAAGGATTTTGTGCTTGTGACTGGGCATGGTGGTATACACCTGTAATCATAAAGAGGCAGGAGGCTGAAGCAAGAGGATTGCAAATTTGAGGCTAGCCTCAGCAATTTAACAAAACACTGTCTCAAAATTAAAATTAAATAAAATAAAGGGTGAGGGATGTAGCTTGTGGTAGAGAACCCATGGATTGAATTTCTAGTACCTGGAGGGCAGCAGGGGGTATTCCTGCTTGGTTTAAGATACAATTGACTGAACTTGAGTTTTCTGGGAAGAATTTTATGGCACAGAAGTGGCACATGCACAGAATTGCAATCCTGCCAGATACAGAATTCAGGGATGTAATTGTGACATCAATATCCTAGACAGTATACAAAGGTAAAAAAGTCACAGGGAAGAGAACAACCTTTGGGAGCCCTGTGTTAACTGGGCAATGTTTGGGCCATTAAGGCAAGGACGCCCCGCTCTGTAGTTCTGAGAACTTCTGGGAGAAATTCCCTGGTCACAAAAAGTCCCGATAATGCTGGACCCCTGACCTAGCACACAACTCCAAGTTCAAACATAGCCTCTGGACATGGGCATAACCTACCAAGCCCAAAACACTTATTTGTTTTCCCTCTCATCCTATCCACCATAAAGGAAATCAGGCTGTACTGATATGTAAATATAAAACGCAGTATTTTTCTTTATTTGAGGTCAGACCCAAGTGGTCTGCTCAATCCACCATTTATAATATATATATATATATATGAATTTTAATAAAGTAAAAATAAAATAAACATATTCAAACTCAGCTTTAAATCAAGGCTTGACAGCACATTGTATTACCTACAATGTCCAGATTATGATAATATGAAAAAGCTACAAAAATACAAGATACTATTATACTATTATATTATGTACATATAATTCACATATTTTGAAATAGGTGTACACAGTGAATTATTATCATATCCACACATAATTAAGGCAGATAATTGCAATAAATATAATGTTAACAGATGTGTACATATATTACTGCACACATGTAATATCATTGTGTTTTATACTTTTGATTTATGGAGAAATTTCTAAAAGAGTAGATTAGTTCAAGTATATCTCATATCTAGTTTCTCCTTTATTAACATATTACATTAATATATTATGTTTTTTATAATTAATGAGCCAATACAGACTCATTATCGTTAACCAAAGTCTATATTGTATTCCCACTCCCTTAGTTTCTTCTTAATGTCTTTTAAATGACACTTATTTCATTCACTATTCTTGTCCCTTTAGTATTTTGTGTACAGTGAAAATTACTCATGTTTTTTTCGTTTTTCAATCACCTTGACAATTTCAACTATATGTCATGTATTTCATAGAATGTCCTTCTCTCAGAGTTTATCTGTGTTTGTCTCTCATAATTAGTTTCAGATTATGTGTTCTGAGGAGATACATAAAAGTAGTAAATGTTCATTTCCACCTCATCCTATCAAGGGTACTATAAATATGTCATGTAATTATTTATATTAATCTTGATTTATCACCTAGTTCAGACTAGTTTTTAGTTAGTATTTCCTACATGAAATTACTCTATTTATTCTCTTTTTTCTTATCATATTCTTTGGTAAAAGAAAACTCATTATTTATTGCCAACACATAGATTAAAGATTTGTATTACACCTGTTTATTTGGGTTAAGTATTAAATGTGGGGGAATTGCTCAGCATGGAAGATTTGTTTTTTTCCCCAATTTATTTAGTCAATCTTTTATTTATATTACATTGGATTCATGGATTCATATTTCATGTTTTGAGTTATATCTTTTTTGTTGTTGTTGTTCTGCAGTTTCTCCATCTTAGTTCAATGAGAGCTCTTTCAATGGGTTCTATTTTCCCTTTGGCATACACCATTATCATGGTTTCTTTTTCTCTGTATGTTCACCTCATACTTTATGGTACTACAAGATGCTTCCTTGTATATTTGTATATATCTTGTATATATCTTGTATATTTCTTGCTCTAATCAGAAAATTATCCATTTCTTTGATAAGCCCCGGTTCCTGAGAAAATGGCAGTAGAAAAAAAGATATGGTTGCTAGGTGTATTTTTGCTGCTGGGGTGTTATTATGTACCTTCATAGCTTCCAAGCAAAATCATATATATATATCAACATACACACACACACACACACACACACACACACACACACACACACACACACACTGTATAAAATTCAAAAATAAACCTACAGGCATGCCATGACTTACATTTAGAAAAAAATGCACCAATACAATATAATTGCAGAAAAAATCACAGTAATTTTACCTTAGCAACAGTATATCAGTAACTTTAAAAATGAAGACACTTCACCCATAACTCACATTGTTTACAAATATAAATTATATATGTATCATTAATTAAACAATAAATTTCCAATGAAAATATTTATAAAACAGGAACATGAACTCGTGACATATAGGTGGGAAAACATTTCATGAAACACCCATTGTCACTAAAAAAAATATAAACACAATGTTTGCTATTTTACTAAAATAAAAATCAGTTCATCAGAAAACATGTGTTTTGTCTTCTGTTATTGTGTATATGCATATTTAGGAATTTCTCTTCTAAGAGATCTGATCTTTTTGTGATTATATATTATTTCTTATCTCTCATAATTTAATTTGATGTTGGCTGTATATTAATGAAGCTACTTCAGCTTTCTTTTGATTGTCATTAACTGAGTAACTTTTTCATTAGTATATTATAGTTATACATAATATTGGTGCTAATTCTAACATAATTATATAAGCATAGAATATAATTTGCTCCAGTTTAGTTCCTAGTATTTTCCTTTCTCTCCTCTCTTATCTCCTTTCCTCTACTCTACTATTCTTCCTTCTATTTATTTATAGTTTTTTTTTTAAAATTGGTGCTTTATAGATATACATTAAGTTGAGATTTACTGGGTTATATCCATTTAACTAAATAGGATAGCTTGTTCAATTTCATTGCAAACTTCCTCCCATTTCCCACCCTTGCTCCCTTCCCCTCTTTCTTTCCTCTATTCCACTGATCTTCTATTTTCATGATGCTACCCCTGGCACAAACACACCTCCCCCTCCCCCTTATTTTAGTCTTTCTTCTGGGTACAAGAAAAAAACATTTGGCTCTTGATTTTAAGAGTCAGGCTTATTTCATTAACCATAATGTTCTCTAGTTCCATTTATTTTCCAGCAAAGGTCAAAATTTCATTCTTCTTTATGGTTAAATAGAATTTCATTGTGTATGTATACCACATTTTCTTTACCAGTCTATTAATAAACCCCTAGCTGGTTCTATAACTTGATGATTTTTAATTACCCTGCTATAAACACTGATGTGCCTGTACCAATATAAAACAACAATTTTGGTTCTTTTGGATAAATATCAAAGAATGAGATAGATGCATATTGATTCCATTGCTAGTTTTTTGGGCGAATCTTCGTGATGCTTTCCAGATTGGTTGTACTAATTTACGGTTCCATCAATAATATATGAGTGTACATCCCCCTCCCCATTTTCACCATTATATTGTTATTTTAATTCTTTTTTAAAATATATTTTTAGTTGTCAAAGGACCTTTAGTTTATTTACTTATATGAGGTATTGAAAATTGGACCCAGTGCCTTACACATTCTATCACAGAATTAAGACTCCAGCCCTTGATTTGAATTCTCAATAATTCAAATTTTAACTGCAGTGAGATAAGATCTCAGTGTAATTTTTATTTGTATTTCCTTGATTACTAAAGATGTTGAACTTTTTTTATATATTTGTGATTTCTATTTCTTCTTTTGAGAAGTGTCTGTTCAGTTCTTTTGCTCATTTTTTAATTGGGTTCTTTGTTGGTTCTTGGTATTTTTTTAGTTCCTTAGGTAGTCTACTTATTAATCCCCTGTCTGAGGAACAATGCCAAAGACCTTCTCCCATTCTGTAGCCTCTATCTTTATGATCTTAGATTTTTTTTCCTTTCCAGTGAGGGAACTTTTTAATTTGATGACATCCCACCTATTGATTCTTGATTGTAATTCTTGTTAAAGAAGTTGGTGCTTGTGTCATTATTTTGGATTTCTGAACCCACATTTTCTTTTAGACATTAAAAAGTTTCTGATCTAATTCCAATGTTTTTGATTCACTTTAAGGTGACTTTTTATTCATCATAAAGATAGGAATCTAGTTTCATTCAGTTTTCAACACCGCTTGAAACACAGAGAAAACATAGAGTAGACTAACATCAAACAATGAAACTGAAGGAGCAATTAAAAATGTCCCAACTAAGAAAGCCAAAGATCTGGTGGATTCTTATCCTAGTTATACAACATCTTTAAAGAAGAACTAGTGGCAATCCTCCTCAAATTATTCCATGAAATAGAAAAAGAGGGAATAGAGCCAAATTCATTCTATAAAACCACAATAAAAACTAGTCAAAGACACATCAAAGAATAAAACTACTTCAGACCTATATCCTTCATGAACAAAGATGCAAAAATCCTTAAAAATATATTGGCAAACCACATTCAAAAGCACATTAAGAAAAGAGTATACCATGATCATGTGGCATTCATCCCAGGTATGCAAGGACAGTTCAACATATGCAAATTAAAATAAATGCAACTCACCACATAAATAGAGTTAAGGACAAGAATCACATAATTATCTTAATAGTTGAAGAGAAAGCATCTGACAAACTTAAGAATACTTTTTATGTCTCTTTTTAATCTTCATTTTAAAGTGAATTTACTGTACACAACATATACTTGCCCTGTATTTTTTATCCACTCTCTCATTAGTGTGTTTAGAAATTCAGTTTTTAAAGTATAATTTATAAAATTGCATAAGTAATTATTATATCTGTAACATGGCTTGTCCATTGCCAAACCTTCTCTCTCTCTCACGCGCGCACACGTGCTTTATGACCATATGTCTAAATAAGTGCAGAGAGAGTGAGAGAAGGCTTCATGTATATAATAGAAAGGAATAAAGTTCTAAAATAAATCATAAGTTCTCCCTTAGAAAACAGAAAATTAAATTTCACAATCTGAAATCAATTCCTTAAAAGTCACCATCTACCAAAAATACAAAGAGATTAAAATTTTAAAACAAAACAAAACAACAACAACAACACCACAAGAAGAAATATTTTAAACAGGACTCTAACAATTAGGGGAAAAAATCAACAAGTAATACCATTACAAAACAGAAAGAACTGGGCTAAAATGGTTTTACTGTTGAATTCTATCAAACATTTTAAAAAGTTTGTTACAAAATTTTAGAAACTTGTTCCTGAAAATAAAAGCAAAATAATAAATACTAACTCATTCTTTCAGACCAAAATTACCCTTAAACCAATTGCAATAAGCAATTGAAATTTGCAATTAATAACATAACTAACTTTTTAGATTAATAAAAATGTTTACATATATTTAATAAATATGTATAAGATGTACACAGCTCTCATAAAAGAAAAAAATAAATGAAGAGGTATTACATTGTCATTAGTAGAAAAATTCGATATTCTATAGATGTCAGTTCTTCCGCACTTGATCTAATCATTACCAAATTTAAATAAAGTTATATGTAGATATAGACATACTAACTGTAAAATTTATGTGGGGAGGCCAAAGACTCAGAATTATCATCAAAACATTGGGGGAAAAAAGCTGGAAAACTGACAATAACAAATTTGAAGTTTTTCTACAAAATGTAATAATCAGGACAATGTGATGTTGTTGAAAGAACAAACAAATTAATAGAAGAAAATTAAAAAACTCAGAAATGGATCCAAGTTAATATATTCAATTGTTCTTTTGTAAAAATAGAAAGAATAGCTTTTTTATTAGTAATGCTGCAAACATGAATATCAGCATTGAAAAATGAATCTAGATACAGTTTACACATTTCACACACAAACACACCTCAAAATAGTCATACCCTTGTTTTCCCCAGTTTGTTCATTTCTATGACCCAATGCTCTTGTGAGAACAACAAAAAGGAGAAAAAATATATTTAGGGCTCACAGTTTCATAGGTCTGAGTCCACTGATGACAGACTCCATTGCTCTGTGTCCAAAGTGTGGCAGAACATCACAAGGGAAGGTCTTGGTGGAAGAAAGCAGCTCATGTCACAGAAACAGGAACCAGAAAGAATTCTGCTCATCGGGGATATATAAATATAAACCCAAAAGCCATGTATGTCCCCAGTGACCCACCTCCTCCAGGAACTCCCTACCTGCCTATAGTTACCCAGTTAAACCATATCTGTGGATTAATGCACTGATTAGGTTAAGGCTCTTATGAGTCTGTCATTTCACCCTTAAACTTTCTTGCATTGTCTTACATATGAATTTTTTGGGGGAACACCTCATATCTAAACCATAACAGCCTTAAATGCTAAGGCAAACCTATAGATGTATAGAAGACAATGAGAAAAATCTAAATCATCTTATAATTGGCGATATACTTTAGGTACAAATGTATGATCCATAGAAAAAATCACAAACTGAATTTCATGAAAATTACAAATATGTTCTCTGTGAAAATTATTATTATCAGAATGAAAGAAAAAGACACAGTCCAGGTTGCAAACTACTTATCTGGCAGAAAGCTCAATATATATATATATATATATATATATATATATATATATATATATATATATATATATAAATTGTCAGAGAACAAACAACCCAACTAAAGAAAAGAAAAAAAAAACTTAAGATCTGAGGAGTCACCTTACCAAATAAGACAAACAAATAAAATGAGCATATGAAAATGTACAACATTGAATTTCCTTAGGGAACTAAAAACTAAATGAGATACCACTTCATTCATATTAAAATGACCTAAATATCAAAGTCCTGGGAGCACTAAATGTTGATAAGGATGTCGACCATAGGAATTCTTGTTCATTGCTGGTATGAATACAAAATATTGAATCCACTTTGTAATGCAGTTAGGAAATGTCTCACAAAGCTCAATAGTCTTACCATATTAGCTAACCAGGTAATTATCTGAATATGTCAAAATACCCGTACACAAATGTTTATACAACTTTAGACATAATTCCCAATTACTGGAAGCAGCCAAGATATCCCTTGGTAGCTGAATTGATAACTGATTATACATCCCTAACAAAATATTATTCAGTAGTAAAAAGAAATTAGCTACCAAACTAAATAATACATAAAGAAACATTAAATTCAGATTACTACATGATAGGCACTAGTCTGCAAAATATTTTATAGACTACATGATTCTAATTTCATTACATTATCAGGAAGGCAAGAGTATAGAGAATAGAAAGATAGCCATTCTAAGACTAAATGAATGTTAGGATTGAATAGATCTAGCAAAGGGAACCTTAATGCATTGAGACTACTCTATAAGATGCTGTAATGGGGGATAAAAGGAACATGCATTTGTTGAATCTCAGATATGTACAGGACAGAAACTGAATTCTAATGTGAACTATATGGACCATAGTAACAGTAATGTAACAATAATGATTCCAAACTAAAACAAGATGCTTATAAGAGACAACTGTGTGTGTGTGTGTGTGTGTGTGTGTGTGTGTGTGTGTGTGTGTAGGCATATGAAAACTCATTACTTTATGCTATCTTCTGTAAAACTAAAATTACTCTAAGAAATAAAGTTTATTGATAACTGAAGTTAAAAGTTAAATTGAAAAGAAAGATAGGTGTGTGAAACACTGAAAAACTTCTGTTCAGACATTAAAATGGAGCAGAGCCATTTTCTACATGGATTTTAACTCATGACTGATCTGAAATAAGGCAAATTACATGGTACAGTGGAGTTAATTTTGAAATTCAAATACAAGTAAACTGGTGAGAATAATTAATCAAGAAATATTATTGGAGAAAATGAATTTGTATTAATATACTGGGGACACCTCACTTGATTTGTAAAGTTAATTCAGGAATTAGTAATAAAAGTCCTGTTTTCTATCTTCCATAGAATACTTTTGAAAATAAGCTTGAGTTTATCCAGGTTGAGCCTGGTGTAATAAGCATTGTTTCAGAAAACTGAAATTGTGCTTAGAATATTCCGTTAGCAAATAATCACTGAATTAAAAAAAAAATGCATGAACATCTTTTGTTCAACCAACATACATAAACAAAGTTTCTTATACTCCTCACTTCCTCATGTTAAATGGCTCAAGATAATGCAGTTTTAAACAAGGATCAATGCCATATTAATGCATTTCAAGAAGCACTCCTACTGGATACAAACAATGATGAAAGGATCAGCCCACTTGGTTCTGAGAAAACTTTTCTGTTTCCATAAGGTAAACACAAATTGACTTTGACATTTTTCATTTTGTTAAACTTTGTTACATTATAAAGAGCCCTTGCTCATCTGTAGGTAACTTTCCATAGAGAAAATGTTCATACTCATTCAATCCACACAGAGACTTCTTCCATTTTTCTATGCATTTTCAGAATGGCAATATCTTGCTGTCCACAGCTCAGGAACTCTCTATCCTTAGAATGCCATGTAGACTTCTCCACTTAACTGCTCCCTGTCATTGTGGCATAGAGAATAAGAACCAACCTACTGCCTATCAGAGTTAAGGAAGGAATCTAGGAGGGTACCCTTCCCTCCCCAAACACAATGTTTTCTAGTGGTTTAGTATATACAATCAAAGTTGACTGAAGAACCCTACAACACGAACTGTTACTTGTCCTCAGATTTTTCACAGAGCAAGTAATCTTATGTTTTTGTGTAATAGCCCATGGATATGGGAAAAGAAAACTAGTTTTAAATGATTACACACACTAGGAAAAATTTCACTGCTATACACTGTGTATGGGAGTTACTTTAGACCTGCACTGTGACAATTCTATTCTTTTTTCAGGATGCGTCAAAGTCTGCTATTTATTTTTCATTGGAACAGAATATGCAGGGTAAACTGGTAGTTTAAAATACCTGTTTACAGTTCCAAACTACATCTGGGTATGATGAGACAATCCTGTAATCCCAGCCACATGGGAGACTGAGTCAGGAGGATCACAAGATTAGTGCCAGTCTCAACAAATTAAGGAAGCACACAGCAGCTTAGTGAGACACTGTCTTGAATTATAAATAGATAGATAGATAGATAGATAGATAGATAGATAGATGATAGATAGATAGATAGATAGATAGATAGATAGATAGATAGATAGAACTGGGGATGTAGTTCATTGGTAAACTCCTCTGTTTTCAATCCCCTGTACCAAAACAACCCCAAAACAAATGAACAAAAAAAATCTATGGTAATATCCTGGGTCAATGTGTTTATAATATTTAGGATCCTATAGATTGACAGCTTGGTTTAATCAGTTGCATGTCTAAATTGCGTATAAACCTAGGGGGGATATAAATATTCTCTCTGATATCTTCTGCCAAAGCTACTCTGATACCAAAAATTTTTATTCTCATTTGGTGTTGGTGTTTCACAACTTGACCAAGATTTTAACTTGCTTTTTCCCCCTATTTTGATTTCAGTAATCTTAAAGAAAAGGACAATTTTCTCATATCTAGTATGGATTGTGATGAAAAAAATACAAATTTGGAGTCCAAATTAATTAGTCACTCTATTATTAAAGATCAAACAAATGGATGAATTTAACTTTCTGCCAATAGTAACACCATATTTTTCTGAGAGACTCTCATAATACAAATAGGCAAAAACAAAACCTCAAGCAAACAAACATACAAAAAATCTTAATCCTTCAACTCTCCTTAAATACACTGCTGATTAATTTCTTCTTAATTATCTAGCCATACTCAGCTATCAACTATCACTAGGGGATACAGCTGACTAGTAGGCATTTTAAAAGGATAAAGAGGGCAAAATGACCTACTGTAGATAGACTCAGTTTTAGAAGTGAATTATACTGCACAAAAGTTCCAAGGGGCTGAGACAGCTGCATGATGAAGACTACAATGGAGTTTGTCAGCTTAGTGGTTGTGGCAGCAACTGTTGTTAAAGCTGGGTGAACTATGAGTGTCTGCAGAAAAATGAGTCAGAAGATGACAGATTGCTGCATAGCACACAAACTGTGCTCTCAAAATATTTATTCCCAAGGGAGAATTAAGTCCTGTTCAAGTAACAATTATGTTATATTCATTACTTTGCTCTGTTATTTAGGGTTTAATGAGATAATGTTGGTAAAAACTTATCTTAGTTCCTAACATATAACATGCCCTCAATAAATTAGAATTTGATTAGGACTGCTCTTTTGTTACTATTGTTCTGTAGTTTAGTTTAAGGTATGGTTAGTGATGCCAGCTGCTTCACTCTTACTGCTAAGGATTGCTTTAGCTATTCTGGGTCTCTTATTTTTCCAGATGAATTTCATGATTGCTTTTCCTATTTCTGTGAGGAACGCCATTGGAATTTTGATTTGAAATGTATTAAATCTGTACAGTGCTTTTGGAAGTACGGTCATTTTGATAATATTAATTCTGCCTATCTAAGAGCAAGGTAGATCTTTCCATCTTCTAAGGTCTTCTTTGATTTCTTTCTTTAGGGTTCTGTAGTTTTCATTGTATAGATCTTTCATCTCTTTTGTTGATTCCCAAGTATTTTATTATTTTTTTTGAGGTTATTATAAATGGGCTTGTTTTCCTCAATTCCTTCTCAGAGGATTTGTCACTGATATACAGAAATGCCTTTGATTTATGGGTATTGATTTCATAACCTGCTACTTTGCTGAATTCCTTTACTAGTTCTAAGAGTTTTCTGGTGGAGCTTTTTGGGTCTTCTAGGAATAGAATCATATTGTCAGCAAATACTTAGCAAATAGTGCTAATTTAAGTTCTTCATTTCCTATACATATCCCTTTAATTTCTTTCATCTGTCTAATTTCTCTGACCACTGTTTCAAGGACTATGTTAAATGGAAGTGGTGAAAGAGGCATCCCTGTCTTGTTCCAGTTTTTAGAGGGAATGCCTTCAATTTTTCTCCATTTAGAATGATGTTGGCCTGGGGCTTAGCCTTTATGATGTTGAGATATGTTCCTGTTTTCCCTAGTTTGTCTAGAGTTTCAAACATGAAGGGGTGCTGTATTTTGTCAAATTCTTTTTCTGCATCTATTGAGATGATTATATGATTCTTAACTTTGAGTCTATGGATGTGACGAATTACATTTATTGCTTTCCTAATGTTGAACCAACCTTGCATACCTGAGATGAATCCCACTTGATCATGGTGCACAGTCTTTTAGATATGTTTTTGTATTCGATTTGCCAGAATTATATACAGAATCTTTGCACCTATGTTCATTAGAAATATTGGTGTAAAGTTTTCTTTCTTTGATGTGTCTTTGCCTGGTTTTGGAATCAGGGTGATATTGGCCTCATAGAATAAGTTTGCAAGTGCTGCCTCTTTTTCTATTTCCTGAAATAAATTAAAGAGTATTGGTACTAGCTCTTCTTTAAAGATCTTGTAGAACACGGCTATATAACCATCCAGTCCTGGGCTTTTCTTGGTTGGTAGGCTTCTGATGGCGTCTTCTATCTCATCACTTGATATTGGTCTTTTTCAATTGTGTATATCTTCCTGATTCAGTCTGGGCAAGTCATATGACTTAACAGACTGGTTGACCAATGGTACAGAATAAAGGACACATAGACTAACCCACAAAATTACAACTATCATATACTAGACAAAGGCGCCAAAAACATGCATTAGAGAAAAGATATCCTCCTCAACAAATGGTGCTGGAAAAACTGGAAGTCCATATGCAACAAAATGAAATTAAACCCCTATCTCTCACCATGCACATAACTCAACACAAAATGGATCAAGGACTTAGGAATACAACCAGAGACCCTGTGTCTAATAGAAGAAAAAGTAGGCCCTAATCTCCATCATGTGGGATTAGGCCTCAACTTCCTTAATAAGACTCCTATAGCACAAGAATTAAAACCAAGAATCAGTAAATGGGATGGACTCAAACTAAAAAGTTTCTTCTCAACAAAAGAAACAATCAATGACGTGAATAGAGAGCCTACATCTTGGGAGCAAATTTTTACCTCTCACAAATCAGATAGAGTACTAATCTCTACAGTATAAAAAGAACTCAAAAAGATAAACACCAAAAAAACAAATAACCCATCAATAAATGGGCCAAGGATCTGAACAGACACTTCTCAGAAGACAATATTCAATCAATCAACAAATATAAGAAAAAATGTTCATCATCTCTAGCAATTAGAGAAATGCAAATCAAAACTACTCTAAGATACCATCTCACTCCAGTCAAAATGGCAGCTATTATGAAGGCAAACAATAATAATTGTTGGCGAGGATATGGGGGGAAAGGCACACTCATACACTGCTGGTAGGATTGCAAATTGGTGCAGCCAATATGGAAAGCAGTATGGAGATTCCTTAGAAATCTGGGAATGGAATCAACATTTGACCCACCTATCCCTGTCCTCAGACTGTATCCAAAGGACTTAAAAACAGCATATTAGAGGGACACAGCCACATCAATGTTTATAGCAGCACAGTTCACAATAGCTAAACTCTGGAGCCAACCTAGCTGCCTTTCAGTGGATGAATGGATTAAAAAATGTGGCATGTATACACAGTGGAATTTTACTCAGCAATAAAAGATAATAAAATCATGGCATTTGCAATGGATGGTGTTGGAGAATATAATGCTAAGGGAAGTTAGCCAATCCTGAGAAAACAAATGCTGAATGTTTTCTCTGATACAAGTGGCTGACTCATAGTGGGGTAGTGAGGGGGAGCATGAATAGATGAACTCTAAATAGGGAAGAGGGGTGAGAGAGAAAGGGAGGGGGCAGGGGATTAGTAAGGGTGGTGGAATATGATAGACATCATTATCCAATTTACATGTATGAAGAAATGAATTGGTATTAACATACTTTATATACAAACAGAAATATGAAATTGTTTTATATGTGTAATA
Source organism: Callospermophilus lateralis (assembly GCF_048772815.1). NCBI lineage: Eukaryota > Metazoa > Chordata > Mammalia > Rodentia > Sciuridae > Callospermophilus > Callospermophilus lateralis. The sequence goes on from NW_027516260.1 coordinate 87,720, forward strand.
AGAATTGTGATGCATTCCACTCTCGTGTATTTAAAAAATAAAACCAAAAAAGATGGCTCTTTTGTTATTTTTGAATTAAATCTACCAAATTTGATTATTATTTTATTTCTAATTGTTCTAAGTCATAAAAATTCAATTCTCCTTAAATCATACCTACCAGCATTCCTCTTATTTTTACTTTGCTTATTATTATTTTTATTCCATATTAGGATGTATTTTGCTCCTCACTAATTAATTTTTTAATATTTATTTTTTAGTTGTAGCTGGACACAATACCTTTATTTTATTCATTTATTTTTATGTGGTTCAGAGGATTGAACCCAGTGCTTCGTGCATGATATGTGAGCGCTCTACTGCTGAGCCACTACCCCAGCCCCATAATTAATGTTTTGTTTCTGTTTCTTTTTTTCCCTCTGTGAATGCTAATCTTCACTTCCTTCAATGTAATTGCATTGTAAATTTCCTAGGGTTTCTGCTTTCACTCATTGATATTTCCATTTTCTGCCTTTTTTTTACTTATTTCTATATTTTTATATCATAGATGCTAATTTCTATAAAATTTTTTCCTGAAGAAAAATTAAATGGCTTTCCAAACTTTCTTTTCTCTGTGAAATGTAACTTGTTATTTTCTTTCTTTAAAATCATTTTATGCTTTTTTATTTATGTTTCAGTATTTTGAATCCAAATTTTTTCTTTTTTTAGTTTTCTTTGCTTACATTGAACAGAATATGCATTTCAGAATACGCTCCATTTCCAATACTGATCAGAAGCTTATACAATTCTACTCTACTTTCTTAAACACACAACTCAAATAAGAGCAAAATGATAATACAAAATAACTTATATCAAATCTACAAACTTTGGAATAAACTCTCAGTGTGACTCTGAGTTAGACTCTATTCCCCATGAGGATCAGATACACTGTCCCTATTTATATCCTTTGGGTATTGAGTTTGTACCTCACATTTTATACAGAAACATAATAGATAAAACTTTGATTTCTTTTAAACATTTATTTTAAATAAAGAACTGTCTTTCTTTGTCAGCAAATACAATTTCTATTCATGGAACAAAATTTCAAAATTGTCTTTTATCTAATAAAGTGCAAAATTGTGTGATTATTCTCTAATTCCTTTCTTAAACTAAAATAATCATTCTGTTACGTGTGTGTGTGTGTGTGTGTGTGTGTGTGTGTGTTTTCTTCCTAAATTTTTTCTCTCTCATCTGAAGCCATTACAAGGCTAATATTAAATGGCTATTGATGGATAGAAAGCCAAATGTGGTTTTAAATCAACTTTTTCAAGTTTTAACACAATAATCATCTTATTTTTTTCTCAAAAATGAATAATGTATTAACCCTATTGGGAAAAACATTTTTTCTTGCCATATATTTATTTTTTATTTTAAAAATTTTTCTGTGACTATCTCATCTTATTTCTTCATATAAATTGTGGTACATTTAGGTATCTAATTCTAGCTTTTTATTCTTAGGAATGAAAGAATGTAGGTGACTCCTTGTAAATTGAATATTTGACAAATGAATTAAGGGCAAATTAAGGAGAAAATCTTGACTCAAAGATAGCTTTAACAATAAATCTGTAGCTTAGGATTGCTGGGCTTATATTTTCTAGCTGTGATGACTAAAGCAACCTAAATTGCTGTATATTGTCATTTAAACTATGTAACAATCTGAGTTTATAAACTCAACATACCTGCTCTTGTAATCCAGAAAACCAACATCTCCATGACCTCCCTTGGAGTGAATCATCAGAGCTTAAAAGAAGATTTTAATAACTTACACTGAATATCCCAAACTCCTCCCTGATTTATCTGTACTTCTTGAATTTTTGCATAATTGAAACTGATCATAAAGATTTTATTCAGTAAAATCTGGTTAGTTTAAATCTGATTTGTAAGTGCTTTCTGTTAGCTCAGATTGGTGATAATGGGCAAGATTGCATTGAAACCATAAGCTCTCTCAGGTCTCTTTTGGAAGGTAGATAAGAGAAGACAAGTAGGATGAATATTTTATAGCAGGAACTCAGGATACTTATATTTATCATTAAGATGCAAAGGTTTTCAAGCAGATGATGATCTAAATCTCACCAATTAAATTTAATGGCAGAAGACTTGAAAGCCAGATGCATAGGCTAAGTGAATGAATTAAAAGAAGAAAGTCAAAAAGAAGGTAACAAAAAAACTTTTATTTTCTAGCAATTTTTAGCACCCCTAGTACAAGCCTGATTATTCAGTGAAGGAATTGGTAACAGGCCTCTTCATAATTCTGTAGCTACATTAAAAATTATCCTATTTACTCGTGAGGTAACAAAAAATTGCTGACTACCTGAAAAAGTCTATAGGCAACTATGGGTCAAGAACACATGAGTACTGAATCCTGAAGGTATTTTTTAATAGGTTAAAATATTCAGAAAAATATCAGGAGAAATACATTCTTAAATTTAATGAAATTGGTGAAATGTTGGAGTGCATTCTAAAATTGCAAAGTGTGATTAATGAGATTTTTCAGCAGTTCTTTGACTTTTATCTGATGCATAATTTTGATGAATATCGTTATGTATAAAGGAGAATGTTCTCTACTCTTTACCTAGGGTCATTTCACTATATTTTCCATTCAATCACATTTAAAGGGAAACTTTGGATTGCCTTAGTATTCATTGATAGAAAATACTAACCAATATACAATTCTGGGAGTTAATCAATGTATCATTTCTAAGCTTCAAGAAATGGTTGCCATGACAAATTTCTTTTCACTATCAGCTTTGGAATCTGTCTTTCTTCGTCAACAAATACAATTTCTATTCATAGAACAAAATATGAATTTGAGTGAATGCCTGAGCAAGAATAACCGTTAAAATACTTACAAAGCATGGTGACACAAACAATTCCAGAAAGCTCTTATAAGCCACTGTTCAATGCTGTTAGACACAGCTGTGACCAAAGCATACATAGACCAAAGATCTAACAGAAACCAATCATGGATCCTTAGCAGAGACCTCAAATTTTCCACCCCAGAAATTGCCTAAAGATATATATATATAGATATATATAGATATATAGAGATATATATAAATATATATATATATATATATATATATATATATATATACACACACACACACACAAATGCACACACACTCACACACACTCACACACACTCACACATTGAAAGGCAATTGCTAACTAATGTAAAAAGTTTTTTCACCAAGAAAAGGTGTCAGATAAGACTGAAGGCAGAAAATACATCCTGTCCTGGTTAATAACAGAGAGATATAAGGATAAGGAAAAAGACACACAATGATGTATTGTTAAGAAGTATATCATGAGATGGCTTTTCCATCTTTTGGCTGAGTAAGAAAGATCAAGGGAAGAAGTATTTCATGAGGATGCATTTCAGGAGGAGTCTACCACATAAGCACATTTACTTTTTTTAAATTTATTTTTTGTGGTGCTAAGGACTGAGCCCAGGGCCTTGCACATGCTAGGGAGCACTTTACCATGGAGCCACAACCCCAGCCCCATAAGCACACTTACTAGCATGTTTTTTCATTGAAAAAAAGGCTGGAAATAGAGACACCCATTAACACCGTATTGCATCATTCTTCTTCAAAAATATTTTAGTCAGGTTTTTCTTTTTTTCTTCCTGCAATCAAAAGACCTGACAAGAAGTATTTTAGAGGAGAAAAACTTTACGTAGGAGCTCACAATTTTCAGAGGTCTCAGTACCTAGACTTCACTGCTTACAGATTGATGTGAGGCAAAATACCATAAGGAAGTGTGTGGTGGAGTCAGAGAGTCAGGACATCACACTGGGAAATAGAGAAAAAACAGCTCCCCTAACCAAGACAAAATATAAACACCAAAGCAGTCTCCCAGTGACCTACCTACTTCAGCCACACCCTACCTACCTACAGTCATCACCCAGTTAATCCCTATCAAGGGATTATTAATACAGCAATAGTTTGAGGCTCTTAGAACTAATAATTTCACCTCTAAAATTTCTTGCATGGTCATAAACATGAGATTTTGGGGACAAGTAATATAAACTAATAACACACAGGCACTTTATTTTTTTCATGGCCAACACACTCAAGGGAGTGTTCACTCACTTGGTAAATAGCAGACATACTTGCAGATTATAAAACTGATTGAAAAAGAAAAGTAAATTTTGAACATTAGTTATTTATTAAAACTCATTCAGCATTGAAGAAAAATTATGCCCCCACTATCAGAATATTTTGATGATATTCATAGAATCTTATGCTATAGCCTTTTTCTGTGGTCAGGCAAGTTAATGCAAATTTATCATATTCTGTGGAGTTGCCAAGCAAACAAACAAGCCAGCATCAATATAACAGTTCATAAAGGAACCAATGCAAAGGCAGTGCCTCAGACAAGAGAGCTATTTGGGTTTCTTAAATGAAAAGCTATATTGGAACTTGAGTAATCACAGATGGAGAGATGGCAACATTCTTTTTAGTCATCAAATGATCTAATGTGTCTAGAGTTTCACCTAATTGCAACAAGGAAGAAATTGCTTTAAATTATCTGTGGTTTAAAATCTGTAAGGACCATAAGAGCATAGAGCACACGTGACATGACATCTGCTGCATACCAGAGGGCTTTTGAATACACTTCATTTTGTGCTCTAATTTTAAAATCAGTTTCATTAATCATGTAACACACACAACAACAGAAATAAAAAACATTAAAAATTTGGGGATAGCAAATTCCCTTCTTACAATATCCATGAGTATATCTATTCCATTCAAGCATATGTTTGTTATCAATGTACAGAAAGAGTCAATAAATCATCTATGTTATGAACATGTTACACTCAGAACAGTGCTCTTTTCAAACTTTTGCTATTGAAAATGGGTAACTGGAAAGGCTTTAGGTTGGCTTAATATTTAAATAAAGACATCCTAAGTTTGAATATGAGAGGACATAAAAGAGGTTATATTTCAGAGCACTATAGTTATACATAGTAGCCGGGGGTTTATCCTGAAAAAATCATACATGCATGGAATCTGACCCACTCCAGTTCAGTCCTTGGTCCTCACCCCACCCTTCCATTAAACCTCCCTTCCTTCCCCAACCACCACCTGTCTCCACCTGTTTTTCCCCTGCTCATTCAATTTGCCCACCTTTGATTGGTGCTTTACATACACATGCATCAAGTTAAAATCCCCTATGATATATTTATAAATATATGTAATATATGCACACAACATGGTTTTGTTAAATTTATTCTGCATTTCTTCCCTTTTCCCATCCTTCCTCACTCATTCTTGATCTCTTTCTTCTACTCCACTGATCTTCTTTATGTCTTTATGATATCCAGCCTCCCACTTCTTTTCCCTCTAGCTTATTTTGCTCTAGCTTCCATAACAAGACCCCTAAATCTCAATAAATAAAACCAAGGATCAATAAGTGGGATGTTATCAACTTAAGAAGCTTCTGCACAGCAAAGAAAACAATTAAGAGCTTGAAGAGAGAGCCTATGGAATGGGAGAAAAATTTTCTCCTCCTGCTCCTTAGACAGGGGATCAATATTCAGAATATATAAACAAGTCAAAAAACTTAACACCAAAAACAAACCCTCAAATAACCCACCCCAAAAATGGGCAAAAGAACTAAACAGATATTTCTCAAAATAAGAAACATAAATGGTCAATAAATATGTGAAAAAATGATCAATATCCCTAGCAATCAAGGAATTGCAAATCAAAACTAAAATGAGACTTAATCCTACTCCAGTAACAATGGTAATTATTGAGAGTACACAAATAATAATAGATACTGACAAGAATGTGAAGGAAAGTGTAGACTAATACATCTTTGGTGGGACTATGCATTAGTACAACTGCTCTGACAAGGGTATGGGAATTTCTTTTTTTTTAAAAAAAGCTAGAAATAGAACCTTCATATGATCTAGATATTGCAGACCCTGTTATTTTCTAAAATAGTGAAATTCAGTGCAATATAGATTAGATGTACCTACATTAATGTTTATAGCTGAGCAACTCACAATAGCCAGGTAATGGAACCAGCCCATATGCCTGTCAACAGATTAGTAGAAAAAGAAAATGTGGTATATGCCCAGTGAAGCATTATTCAACTACAAAGAAAAATAAAATTATGTTATTTCCTGTAACAAGGTAGAACTGGAGGATATCATGCTAAGTAAATAATCCAGACTCAACATCAAGAGTTGGATATTTTTCTCTCATATGTCTAATCAAGCACAACATAGAATTTTTAATGAAATGTCATCTTACAATCCAAAAATTAGAATGAGAGAGAAGAGCAATTACAATTAAACATTTCTCCATTTTCACCTACTGTTTTCATCTATTCTTTCTTATTCAGGATTGCTAGCTATATTTTGACATTTTCTAGACCCAAGGAATGCCTACCACCTAATTTTTTTGATATTGAATTGAGCAGTGCAAATTTCTAAAAATATTTTGGAAAGACTCAGGACTATAACATTTGTGATTAAATTAGGATGAGAAGTAAATGCAGCTCCATTACCAAGAAACAGGACCTGTCCTATATTCTTGAACTATTAAATCTCTCATTGGTCTGAAAAAAAAGGGGAAAGGTGAAAAATATTATTGTCAAGTGTCTGGGTAAATAAAATAGCTGCTGACCTTAAAAGAAATTCAATATCATTTTTTATTAGTTCATTTTAGTTCTACATAATATTGGGTCTCATTTTGACATAATCATACAGGCATGGAAGAAAATGTGTTCCAATTCAGTCCCCTGTACTTTCTCCTTTCCTCCCTTCCCCTATTCCCTTTACTCTATTCAGCAGATCTTTCTTCTATATATTTAGTTTTTTTAAATTAGTGCATTTTATATATATATATATATATATATATATATATATATATATATACATACATACATATGCATATAAAAATTTCAATGTGGCATATTCACATATGTACATAGGAAAGTTTGTTCAAATTCATCCCACTGCCTTTCCCTTTTCCTGAGTCTCTTCTCTCCTCCTCAATTTTCTCCTCCTCCTTTTCTCCACTGGTCTCACTTTTATTTTCATAGGATTTCCCCCATCTTTTCCACCCCCCTGTTTTTCCTTTGGTTTAGCCTCCACATATGAGAAAAACATTTGACCTTGTCTTTAAACTGTTGTGAAAGTAAAAGTAATAGGTAAAAATAAGTAATGAATGAAAAAGGCACTCATAAAAGGATTAATTCCCAGGGAAGGCTGCAACTATGTGATTTCCAAGTGAATTTTTCAGAACAAGACAGTAATACTTCTAGTCTTTCTTGTCATCTCATAACATCCACTGGCGGGTGGTGGGAGAAACCTCAGGACTTTGTATTGTCACAGAACAATACTAAACTCTCTCACTCTTCACAGCATAACATATGTGGTGATTTGATTAGGACTTTCCCCACTCTTTCAAATGTTCTATAATTATGTAGGAACTTGTGTTAGTCTGTTTTGTGAATACAATACCTGACAAGAACAAATTATTTGGAGAGTATGGTTTCAGTCCATGGCAGGCTGGACTCCATTGTTCTGATTCTCAGCTGATACAGAACATAATGGTTAAAGGGTGAGGTGGAGAAAAGTTACTCAAATCATGGGCACAGGAAGCACAGAGATAGAGGCAGGATCCAGGGAAATAGGATATAATTCCCAAAGGCACACCCCTCAGTGACCCAACTTCTCCAGCCATGCCCCCTTCTACAATCACCACTCAGTAGAGTAGCTCTGGCAATCTGGGCACAGTATGCATACCTGTAATCCTAACAGCTCAGGAGACTGAGACAGGAGAATCACAAGTCTAAAACCAACCTCAGCAACTTAGTGAGGCCCTACACAACTTAGACCCTTCTTAAAACAAATAAAAAGGGTTGATGATATAGCTCACCAATAAAGTGCCCCTCGATTCAGTCCTCAGTAACCCCTGCCCCCCAAAAGAGTGTTTCTTCAAATTATTGATAAATCTAATGAATTAATGCTTGGATTAAGTTGCCATTCTCATAATTTAATAATTTCATCTCATGCATTAACACATGACCTTTTTTGGGGGGACACTTTATATGATCCTCAGATTCTGAATGGGAATAACATTCTAGGAATAACATTCCTAGGAGGTTGCCACCATGTTGACAAAGTCTTACTAATTAAAATATGAACACAAGGATATGTCTCTTTTATAGTCAGTTGTCCATAGCTGGAAATTTGTCTTGAAGGAAAAAAAAATGAGTTCTAAATATACAAATGAACTCAGTAATTACCTTGGCAGAGCTATTAACAATGGCAGACAAGCCTTATCTATTATAAAGAAAAGGCATCATTTACCATTGCACTGTAGTTTTTAAAGGTTGTCGAATATGTGGCTTAGACAACAGACGTTTAATAGTTTGAATTGTTATATTAAACTTAAGTTAGAGTGGGCTTTGGTCATTGTTTTCTAGTGTCCTGGATATCACAGAGAAAAAAATTATTCTGGGTTTAAAGAGATAGATGGACAAACTGAATTACACCTACTAAGTATGGATCGACTAACTAGTATGCTAACTCTAAAAGCCAGTGTTGTGAAGCTGTTGCTGTGATGACTGGGATATTATGTTGTCTACACACAAAATGCATTTTAAAAATGGCAAGATTATGTCCTTTGGTTACCACCCCAGTCAGTGGGAACATATGAGCTTGGGAAAAATATTCTCTGACAAAGTCACATGATGAGCAAAGCCTTTGAAAAATCATTTACAGAATTAAATTCAGACTTATAAAAACAATAGTTTTCAAAAAATGAGAAAATATATTAAAATATAAACTGAAGTAATTACTTGATTTAAAAAAAATGCCTGTGTAAATATCTAAAAAGAAAGCAAAGTTGGCCATATGAAACTTACACATCAAATAAATGCTTACATCAACATACATAGAAAAGTTCAGATGACTATAATTGATTGAGAAATAAGAGAATATAAAAAGAAAAGTTTTTTATTGCTTCTTAATCAAATATCATCATAGTACCACTTTCAACTGTATCTTTTTCCTTGATTCAAATGTGCCCAATAAACTTGTATGTTCAAAGGTGTAGACCCAATTTAAAAGACAAGGGGAAATTCACAAATTCTTGGAAATTTTGCAATTTTTCAATAATTCTTGTTGCATTGAACCAAATGTGGCATTACCCAAAGAATACATGATTTTAATAGAAAATAAAGTTGTAATTTGGATGGTAAGACAATTCATAAAACTAAAAGAAATTAGACAAATATGTAATTAGGAGACATATTACATACTTGATAGTCTACGCTGTATCAGCATTAAACATGCTGCCTTCTCTGGATGCTTCACATTAAATTCAGAAAATCCTAGGATTTATAGAAGCCTTTATTTTTCTGCAATGTTTTTCCTTCATTTTTATTGTAAAACATTAAAGTTCATTGTCTGTTGTATATCAACCACTCCACTTCAGAAAGCATAATGAGGCAATAATTTGGCTTTTACAGAGACACTATATAATTTTGATTCTATTATTGCTCAGTGAATTTGAAAATGTGACTGTTATTCTATTAAATATTTCCTGCTGTGCTTCAAAATATTTTTTTTAAAAAAAGTAAAACTTATGCATGTGAACTCTACAATTATATTTGCAATGCATTTTTCTCTTGTATATTACCATGGATATTGCCTTAAGGAATTTGTTATTACACAAACATAACGGTCCTTATCTTTGTCTTCTATTTATAGTTTATCCATAAAGAGCTTACCAAATAGATTTAAGTATCAGTTACATCAAATAAGTCTCACAACCTCATCCACATCCTAAATTTTTTAATCTTTTTGAATCTGAAATTTTATCTTTGCTTGTTATATCCAAAATGTGTCAAATAAATTATTTAAAATTTTATGTGACTGTATTAGTCCACTTTCCATTTCCATAGAAAATATCTGGGGTTGAGTTGTATATAATGTGAAGAGATTTATCTGCCTCACAGTGCTGATCGATAAAGGTCCAAGCTGCATGGTGATGGCTTGTCCAAGAGTACCCCTGACAGAATGGCATCATGTTGTTTGACATCCTGCTGGAAAAAAAGGCCAAAACAAGAAATTATGTGGTAAGAAAGGAATCCTTAGAGCAGGCAGAGATAAGCATTGGTCTTTTACAGTAGCTTTCTTTCACAGAGAATAACAAGTCACAGATATGTTGTCAATACCTTCTGAGTGCCGCAACCCCAATGACCTAATTCCATTGCACTAAGCACTACCTCTTAAAAGTTAAATTTTATTTTAACACTGCCATAAGCAGCACCATGCTTCCAATATATGAACTTTTGTTGGACATAATCAAAGAATATCCAAAGCATAGTAATGCCTAAATTAGAATCTTCTGTTTTCTCTGAGCCACCCATTCTTTGACCCTGCATATTTCCTTTTCCAACACATCCCATGTTGCAGTTCACTTTCAAGACTGATCATGTTAAAATTGTTTGTTCTCTTTCTCTCCCATCCTTCATTTAATCCATCAGCAAATCCTATAACTTCATCTCTCCTGCAAACAATTTAGTGCAAACCACTTATGACCATGTTGATCATTTATGACCTCTTGAATTACTTCTAGGGTCTCTTAACTGCTCTTCCTTTCTTTTTCTTCTTTAGAATCCATGTCATTCATAACAACCAAAGGTTTTTTCTCAAAATATGAGCAAGTTCTTAGACTCCCTTGCTTAAAATACACCAATGACTTTTAACTACCAGTAGTATGCATGCACCCGCGCACACACAGACACATATACCCCCACACACACACACACACACAAATACATGCACACACATTAGCAAAATTTTACCATGGCCTCCATGAACTCATGTTAGTTTGTTTCTCCTTACCTCAAAGATTTATCTAGTCATAATTTTCCTCTTCATTTATTAAATAACCATATAATAACTTTCTTTATGTTGAATAATGGATCTCAACATAATTTTGCAATAACATTTAAGTTAGAGTGACACATTAATTACTTTGTTCATGATTGTGTAAAAATTATTTTGTAGAAAGGTATTTTCTGGAAGATTTCTTACTATTCATAATTTTTCTTCATTCCTTTCCATAGATAAGCAAGTTCCAATTAATAATAATACTTTCCATGGCTCCCTTATCTTCTGATTATTTATCAGTTTTTAAGATTAATTATCTCCAACTGGAATTCTAGAAACTTTAAAGATTTGTGTTTTGGCAACTGCCCAATTTTTTCCTTTCTTAAAAATTTATGTTACCACTCTTTGGATTTTAAGAAGTCCCCTAACAGAGTGAAAATAATGGTTAAGATTACAGTACAAGAAAAAAAAAAACTTTTACAATTACAATAATTATTATACAGTTTCCTACAATAAATACTGTGTCATGTGTATCTTTATAAAATTCAATTTAAATAGCTTATAGTGGACTATTGTCATAATGAGCTAGTCCTCAATGTAAGTTAAAACCAAATTCACTGTTCTTTATTATTCAATTATTTCAATTCCATTTTTAACTGTTGCCTCAAATTTATTCTGAGACATTACTTCACTATCTGAAATGTCTTCTTCTTACTTCTTTGAAGTATTGTTCTCTTGTTTTTCTTTAAAACTCAAGTGAAATATTATAATTGTGGAAATACCTTATTTATACCAGTATTAATTTTATTAGTTTCTCATTGTTGTTGTAACAAATGATAATGTTAGTGTCCTCAAGCAACATAAATATAGTATAGTACCAACAGATCCTTAGGTTTGACAATTCTACTTAAGCTAAAATCAAAGTGTTATCAGGGCTGCCTTCCTATCTGGAGTCTGTAGGAATAATGAAACTTTTTTTTAAATTTATTTTTTAGAAGCTAACTGGACTCCTTGTCTTACAGTCCCCTTCTCCTCTTCTCCTCTCTTCAAAACTAGCAAACAATAGTTTCTGTAATCTTCACATATTTCTCTGAATCTTCTTAGTGATAGTGTCTCTCTCTCTCTCTCTCTCTCTCTCTCTCTCTCTCTCTCTCTCTCTCTCTTGTTCCTTTTGTTCCTTTTTTCTCTATGGCTCTTGAATCACAAGGTAACCTGATTAGCAAGTTCAATTTTCTTTCACCATAAAATGTACCAGAAATAGATTTTTGATATTTTGGATACAAGAATGTTTAGGGACCATAATTTTTTTAATTTTTGGACACAATATCTTTATTTATTTATTTTTATGTGGTGCTCAGGATTGAACCCAGAGCCTCACATTTGCTAGGCAAGCACTCTACCGCAGAACCACAACCCCAGTCCTAGGGACCATCATATTGCCTATCACACATCTTCACATGAGTTTCTTACACTAGTCTTTCAACAATTAGCAGATATAGTGCTGATATACTATACACTGAGCTATCTGGATTTCAATATAGTGTAGTTGATAAATGAATGTGTTTTAGAGACAGACACACTAGATTCTAATCCAAGATCTTAGATTTAATGATGATCATTTGAGTCAATGATGTAATATTTTTAATATCTCAATTTCTTCAATGAAGATAAAATAATAATATCAAACACTGTTAACATTAGCAATGAACTTTGTTAAATATACACAATGTTTGAAATATTGCTTAGGCTAAGGTTAGCACTCAGTGAGTAATAGCTACAACCATGGGTGTATTGTACTGCAGTTATCTTTCAACATGTTTATTTGCTTTAATTTTTAAATTTCACTGTGTGGTCATTCAACTACCTTCCTATGTTTCTACATAGTTTTAGTTTTTTTTTTCTTTAAAATACTATGTCAGAATTCATGGGATTAAATCTATACCTCTAATTTCTTACTGAACTTACAAGTTTCATCAAAAATGTCCCTTTATTTAGCTGATTTTAATATTACACACTTGATTTTCTTTTTAAACACCAAGGAAATAAAATCCTCTGTAAAACATTTAATTATGTTTGATAATTGTTATAAGAGCACTGTGGGGGCATTATATAATATTAATAAGAAGTATTTACTATAATTCTCTTAAGAAATGTTTTTGGAAATTTTATTCAGAAAACAACCATATGATCAAACAAATCCATTCCTAGGTATATACACAAAGGAAATGTAATCAGTGTGTTGAAGAGACATTTATACTCCTATGTTCATTGAAGCACTATTCACAATAGTCAAGAAATGCAAAAAAACTAAGTGTCCATCATATGATAAAAGGATAAAGAAAATGTGTGTACATTCACACAATGAAGTATTATTCAGTCAAAAAAAAACAATGAAATCCTGCCATTTGTAATTAAACAGCTATAAATGGAATCAATTATGTTAAGTGAATAAACCAGTCACAGAAAGACAAGTACTATGTGATCTTACTTATGAAAATTGAGAGTAGAGTGGGAATTATTAGAAGCTGGAAAAAATAGGAAAGGGAAACATTTGCTACATGAATATTAAATACTAGATGGAAGTGGGGTGTCCTGGTGTGCTATTGTATGCTAGAGTAACAATGGATAATAATAGCAAATTGAATATTTTAGAATTCTATAAGAAAAGATTTTTAAATGTTTTCAGCATAAGGAAATTGAAAATATTTAGGATATATATATATATATATATATATATATATATATATATATATCTCCTAAATATATATATGTATATATGTATATATATATTATATATATATACATATATCCTATATATAAATATGCAGTGCGTACACATTGCAACATTATATAGTATTCCACATATATGTGCAGTTTTTATGTTTTATGTCTGTGTTAAAACATAAAAATAAAATGAGCTGTATTTAAGTAAAAAGTGAATAAATAAAATATAAATTAGAAATAATAAAACCTCTTCTTAAACATTTTCTTTACCTTGTTGAATTGATATTCAAATGAATTTTTGGAATTACATAAAAGTTTTCTTTTTCCTTCAGTGACAAGTTTGATGGACAGCTATAGGCATTATGCAGACTGCATTTTAAACATATCTGTATCTTCAAAAGGGAATATTTTCTGGCACCTCTTGTATCTTAAAGAAATTCTCATTATTTTATATATGGATTTTACTTAAAGGCTACTTTAACTGATAATAGATATGAGGACAAATTTTAGCCAAGTTCTGGATCAGAGCAAATGGTGGGATAGGTCTTTTCATTAAGACAAAAAAGCCACAAATTTCAGAGAATAAGAGTAACAAAGAATACTTTGGGGAGGGATGAAGCATACTTAACGTGTAAAAATAACAGAAAAGGGAAAAGATGAGAAGAATGATGAACAATGATAGAGTTAATCAAAGAACAGTTTCCGAAGCGGCATCTTTGATTGGTTAGCTTTTGTGCCTCTTCCAATGTAACCATTATGGGGAAAAAAAAAGATTGTTTACATCCAGATTGAAAGAAGAGGTGCACTTGCTGTGAAACTCATGTTTCCTTTGTTTGTTTGGCTAAAGCCTGTGCTCCAGATGCACCTTCTGATCCCCTGTGATAAAGTATGCCATTCTGTGGGCATCGTGCAGATGCAGAAAGCTGAAATTCACCTATAAATGAAGGATAGTGATAGTAACAGCAGTTAGAAATATAAGCAAATAAAAATCATCATAATATATTTGAAATAACCAGTGATTTTAATATAACTAAGTTAATGTCAACACAGTGAACCCTGAAAAGATTGCATCAATACAATGAAAGTTAAATGGTTTTTAAACAAATTGTAAATTTGTTTAAAAACAAATTTAGTTAGTCTATTATGTATACTTTCCATTTACTAGTATAAAATAATGATTATAAAAAAGAGGACAAATAGAACCAGAGGAACAGTCTAAGCACTAAAGAAACAAACAGTGATATTGTTAAGAAAATCTGGAGAAAAGTAAAGAGGAAAATAGAATGGTACCAAGAATTAACCCAAAATAAAAAAATGATCAGTATTTTAATATCAAAATTTCAAAAATAAATCTAAGAAGAAAACAAAGATAAACCTTTAAGACTTTGGCTTGGTCAATAGAATTTTAGATATGGCATCAAAATCAGAAATAAAATAAACCCTATATAAATTTAACTAAATTTAAAGTAATGCACAAACTTTAGTTCATCAAAATAGTTTACCTAGAAGATAAGGTATAACCTACATAATGAAGGGAAATATTTGAAAATATATATTGGATACAGGCCTAATATCCATTTTATAAAGAAATCCACAATGTACATATTACAATACAATTTTAAAAATTAATTAAAAATTGAATAGACATTCGCCAAAAGAAGACAGATAAGAGATGACCAAATACATAAAAAATTTTAACATTCTCACTCATTTAAAATATGTTCATTAAAACCTGAATGAGATACCACTTCATGCAGAATAGACATAAAAAACAAATAATAAGTCCTAGAAAAATAGTGAGGAAATGGAAATACCTGTACAACGATGGTATGAATGTAAGCTACTGTGAAAAACAGGTTGATACTACCCCAAAATATTAAACAGAGTTATAATTTGATGTGGTAAAACTATTCTTTCTAATATACCCTCAAAAATTTGAAAGCATGAATGTTCATCAGCATTATTCACCAAAAAAGAGGAACCAAAGACCCATTAATGGATGAAGGGCTTCACAAAATGATATATATTCATACAACGGAACACTATACAATCATAAAAACAAATGAAATACTGATATGTATTTCAGTGTGAATGAACCTCAAAAGAATGTTGCTAACTCAATGAAGCCAGGAGCAAAAGGTCTTGTAATTTATCATTCAATTTAAGTGAACTGCCCAGAACAAGTAAGTATATGTTGACAGAGAATAAGTTAATGATTGCTATTGGTTGAGGAAGGGGTAACTAAGGCTGGAAGATTTTTTGACGGGTGATGAAAATGTCTTGAAATTACTGGTAATGACTACAAAACACTAAAAATGTGCTAAATTCCACAGAAATGTGCACTTGAAAATGGTTGATATTCTGTTAGTAATATTTCAAAAGACAAAGTGTTCAACCATGACACTTTGATCCTTTCTCATTTGAATCTCTTTCTTTTACAATCATGAAATTTCATGATACTGCATAAAAAAGGAGATATCTAAAAATGTTTATATGAAGGGTGAATAAAAATCACCTGCTCCAGAGTTTACATTATCTAAATCATAGACTTCTTGTCAGTGGCACTGGACATTAAAGATAAAGAAGTGAACAATGCTGTGTTTTATGGATGAATTATATTAAAATTGTATTCTGTATACTGCAAGTTATGAATTCAACTTGAGAATAAGATGAAGACAATTTGCATATATACATAAAGAGTTTATCCCTCATGTCATTTCTCAATCCACACCTGAAATGTATAAACAACATTTTAGAATTTTGAATTATTAATATACTTATGATATTGAGCCTTTCTGTGGAGTCTGTCATTGGTCATTTTTATTGATAGAAGGACAACTCACTTTTTAAAATATGGACAGTATTAGTAGTTCAATTAGGAAGTAAAATGAGAGTACCATTCTTTTAACAACTGGTAGATATAAACACAACTTATTTAGGATCTTGCAGCTTTGTATATTTTCACTTGTCATTTAAGAAATCATTTTATTGAAAATGCTTGCTAATAAATGTAATATATTTCATGAATCTGTACTAGTATATTCCAAATAAGTTTTAAATAATCATAATCAAAATATAATTTAATGTATGTTTTAAATATCTCCACAGACATGAAAAATTAGTTCTAAAAAAATCTGAAAATTTTTAGCGCAAATATAATGCTCTACAAATTTGAAAAGCTGGGTATTCATGAGTTTTTACCTCCATGTGGTGTTTCTTTACTGCTATTGATAGTAATATAAAATACCTGAATCAAATAATGAAGCTACTTAACTTTATGTAAAAGAAAAATTCAAAAATACCCAATCAAAAGTACACAAAAATTTACTGATGATTTATGCTCTAATATCTTGATTTTGTTTTTTTGCTCAGTCGATTGCTTCTCTTACTCTTCTCTTCCTCCTCCATTTCTAAAGTTGATCACGAACCCCTCTGGCCAATAATGATTAATGACTGATATTCATTAATTTTATCAACTTATGTAGTTTTTAAATTAGCATGTATAATTGTATATATTTGCAGTGTACAACTTACTGTTTTGGTAAATGCACAGGTTGTGGAATAACTAAATCAAACTGGTTAATATATCTCTTCTCACATATTCTATTTTGGGAATGAGGACATTTCACATCAAATCTCTTAGCAAATTTCAAATGCAGAACATTGTTATTAACTATAGTCACCATATTGTACAACAGATCTTTTGACCTTAGTCCTTCTGTTTAATAAAAATGTCTTTGACCATCAAATTTCAATGGTTAATATATTTTAAAATATATAGCATCATTCTGGTTGTAAACTGAGTAATATTTGGCATCTTCTATCCACTTAAAATTCTACATGAAACTGTATAGATCTTTTATTTATCTCTCATTGAATTACAAACCCTTCTATATTCTCTGAATAATTAGTAAACCTTTGACCTGTTGCATTTATTCGTCTTTTCTTCCCTGTTTTCCTGGGCATTCCAGGGAACATCATATTGGTGCAAACAATATGGAAAGCAGTATGGAGATTCTTTGGAAAACTTGGAATGGAACCACCATTTGACCCAGCCATCCCACTTCTGGGTTTAAACCCAAAGGACTTAAAAACAGCATACTAAAGGGACGCAGCCACATCAATGTTTATAGCAGTACAATTCACTATAGCCAAATTGTGGAACCAACTTACATGTCCTCCAATGGATAAATGGATAAAGAAAATGTGATATATAAACACAATGGAATATTACTCAGCATTAAAAGAGAATACAATAATGGCATTTGCAGGAATATGGATGGAGTAGGAGAATATTTTGCTAAGTGAAGTTAACCAATCCCCCAAAAACAAATGATGAATGTTTTCTGTGATATGTGCATGCTGATTCATAATAGAGATTGGGGGGGATATGGGAATAATACAGGAACTTTAGATAGGGAAAAGGAAGGGAGGGGCGGAAAGGGGTTATGGGGACAGGAAACATGGTGAATGAGATGAACATAATTATCCTAGGTGCTTATATAAAGACATGAATGGTGTGACTCTATGTACAACCAGAGACATGAAAAACTATTTTATATATATGTACTATGAATTGAAATGCATTAAATAAATAAATTTTCTATAAAGTAAAATTTATAAAATTTATATAAAGTAAAATTAAAAAGATATCAATCTTCTAAAACTTCTACTTCAAACAATCAACATACCCATTAAAAAATTCTCACAGAACTTCTAGTGCTGAAGAATACTTTTCTTATTATTTAGAAACACTAGCCTGGAGTCACTTTGACCACTCCTCAGATATAGCACTGTTTGTTTATTATGTGAAGTCCATTTCACAACCAAATGTCAGAGTTTTCTTGCTGACTCATGCTGACCCTCCCTCACATAAGGCATGGTCTTCTGTCACTGGGGGCCTCCTCAACTTCTGTATTCTGTTCTGTTTCTCTCCAATAAAATGAAAATGACCTTTCTCTTCTCTACTGTCTTTTGTTAGTTTCAATCCTGCTCATATCAATGTTTATCAAACTTCTTTTCTAAGAACATAATACTTTTATTTTTCAATTTTTTTTAGTTCTAGATGGACACATACCTTTATCTTGTTTATTTATTTTTATGAGGTGCTGAGGATTGAACCCAGAACCTCACATGTGCTAGGCAAGTTCTCTACTTCTGAGCTACAACCCCATCCCCCAAAACATTATATTCTTTATAAAAAGCAGCTTCCTGTCAGCTAAGTCAGTATATTATCTTACAGAAAATTTTATTCTTTTTGAACTAATTAATCTGACTTCATGATAATATAAAAGAAGGTACAAATTATTCTCTAATATTATTTGTAAAAATTACTGTGGTACAGATAGATAATTACCAAGCTATACTTGGTAATTACATATTAAATCACATTAGAATTGATCATTTAGTACCGGTGATAATGCATTTTTTATCTTATATTCTTTGTCTTTTTAGAGAAATAATGTTTGTTTAGCACAGAGGAAAATGTAAAGAACTAGAGAAGGACATTATAATAAAATAATTTACATTTTTCTGAGTTATTAGGGAATCAATCTTCTAGCCCTAGTCCCATTTGACTCTACTGTGCTGGAGTAATTTTAAGTTGATTTTGGATAAAATGATTGTTTTAGAATCTCTCAAACATGCCACATGAAGATATCAAATACCAATTTTATCTTTCCTGGTTTATTATTATGGTAACTATTCATTGCTGATATTTTAGCACAACTAGAAAATAAATTTGGAGACTGCTAAAACATTGTAACATAAACACCAAATAAAAAAAAAATAAATGAAGAGCTGACATTGGCCATATTCCAAAAGATTCTGAAATAGAGAAATTGGAGAGCTTTTCTTTCATTGTTTTGCTAGATTAATGGGTACAAATTTAAACAGGTCTTTATCATAAATTCCAAGAACATTAGTGCAAAGAGTAAATTATGGCTTTGATTTTTTTTTAAAAAAAATGATGAGTCATTTCAATATAGACAGTGTGATTTGATCCCCAGAGATTAGGTAACTCAGTGAACATTAATTGAATCACAAAATAAGGAGGTGAAAAATTGATCTTATCAGAACTTAAAGATTAATAAAAAGAAATAACACAGATTCACATTTTGAAAAAATTTAAGAATAAATTCTAAAATAATTTTAGAAAAGACAAAGTTTATCTCACTATCATGAACAACTTTTACCAATTACATGAAAGTTCCATGCAGATAAACACTATAATTTTCCATAAAATAAAAAAAACAATTATGAGTGCTCATGTGAAATACAATCTAGTATATTTGTGACTAATATTTTTACAGGCTTTGTAATAGAATTGTCATGTTACTTTATGGTTTAGTTTTTGTTCAGGAAAGAGCTCTCTTGTCTTTATAAAACTTATGTTCAATTTAATGCAAGCTTGTGTGATGACTAATACCTCCCCACTCCCCCCCGTACAACACACCAACACATGTTATAGAAGTTAGGAAACAGAAAATATTCTTCAATTCTGTATTTGAAACCAGATTTCCGAGAGCACCCTAAGAAAACAGTTTTCCTACTCTCTAGGAATTTGGTACACTGAATCGTTGTATCTTCTTCAATAAATTTATAGGTATGAACATCAAAAAATATGTAAGGCTACAAAGTATGTGTTATTTTCCCTGGGTTCATCTCTCTATTCTCATAAAAATAAGCAGTATGTTGATTGATTAATGGAAGTATTTTACTTTCATGAATCAGTTTTTCTACAGTGGTTAAATTTAAGAAACTGTATTTTTTTAAAATTGTTTTAGGGTTTGTGGTTTTTGTTCTGTTTTGTATTTTAGTAAAAGATAAGAAGCTTCTGATTCATCAAAATTCCAGACTCTTTCTATATTGCTAAAACCTTCAGTTATGAAATTTTATTCTCATTAGTTTATTGATTTTACAGTGACAGGCAATGAGGAGATTCATTAGTGAGAATGATAAATTCCACCATTTTTACCTGTGATATTTCCTTTAAATTATTAAGTCTCAGCAGCTCAAATGTTGGACACATATAAAAACTTAAATCCAGCAATAGACACACCACTTATGATATTTTTTGTAGGAAACATTACGATTTTAGAATTTATTCTTTTGAGAAAAGTAATAGGTAAATGAGATATTAGGATAATATATGCCCATATGTATGCAAATATGTAAAGAATACATAAGCTCTATATTATGGTTTTAATGCCCCCATGTCAATTTCATTAAAATGTTCACAAAATTCAAAACTTGGAACTTAATGGGTTCAATGAAACAGCTTTAAATTTATTTATCACAAAATGAAATATGTTTTAAGTAAAACACTCAGGTACTGTTGACACTGACTTTTAACTGCACTAAACTAGTGAAACAGTCTTTCCATTTTATCATTGAAATTAAAAACAAAATCCCTTTAACACTTGGTGATTCATTTCTGAGCTCTATAAAAAGGAAATGATAATTGGGCAACTCAAAACTACATGAATCACATTAGCCTAATTATTTGAACACTTCTGGAATTGTTTCAGACAATGAAGAATAGTCAGACAAACAGCTCCAGCACAAAATTAACTTTGTTTATCTTTTTCCAAGTTCTTCATAAAACTGATATATAAGCAATGAAACCCCAGCAACAACAACAACAAAATCAAGACTCAAGATAGATTCTATGACAATATAGAAAATAGGCAAAATGCTTCATATTTCTATTAGCTTTGAACATGTTAAATAACTGTATAAATATTTTTGACATTCTTAAATCAATATCATATGAAATAATACTACTTTTTGAAATTAAATTTGGTGCTTTAAACCTCCACTTTTTAGTCAATCTGAGCACCTATTCCTATCAAGCCACTCTTTTCCCTGCTCACTGATGAGGTTTCGTTCTCTTCCATCTTTACTGTCAGTTTACCTAGGTTTACAACCTTAATTCTGGGAGTCCCAACATGCAGTAAAGTTATCTGCTTGCCTCGCTTGAAGAATAATTCCACCTCAAAGTTCACTAGTGGAATGACTTCTGTTATCATATAGCAGTTCAAATGTCCCTTCATCCAACTTGAATAAGTCCTTCATTGTCTAGATGGTCTTGCTCAATGACCAATAGATAAGCTTTCCCCATGGAAAGGCTGTCTCAAGATTCCTTTCCTCAGAAACAGCGAATGATGCAATCCATACTCAAATTGCTCCTCTAAACACATATCCTACAATTTCCTCTAATTACCTATCCAAATAATACACTTTCATTTCTGCATGTTTTAGCTATAACTGTTACATCTTTGTACTTTTTATCCCCCTAGAGTAAATGAGAGGTCTCTACTAGTTTTCTTCAGTTTTTCTCTTAATGCTCTTGAGAGATTTCCTCACATTTTGGCTGCATAATTGCTCACTGCAAATGGTCTTTGCTTAATTTTTGTGATGTTGCATTTTTTTTGGTTCTCCCATTAGCCACTGCTTATTCATGCACTCAGGACTCTCCCAGAAATTATTAGGCCATATTTTACTTCTCAAATATGTGCCTTTCTCAGGTATCAGTCCCTTCATTCTCTTTCATTGTCTTTGTTTTTCTTCTCTTGTGTTCTCTCTTCTCTTCTACATTTGGTTACCTTGCCACTTAGTTCCTTCCTCTGTTATCACCTCCACATTTATCTGAGTAGGTCCCTCTTAAGCACAAGCCTTGATCATGAGTATAAAGACCAGGTATCTGGTGACTTCTGCTTATACTCCTCCACTAAAATTTAAAATTCTATCATTTTAATGTAATTTTTAAGTTCATGTCATGAGAAAAGTTATTTAATTGCTTTAATTGTCTGCTTCCTTAGAAAGAGCACTTATGAATGCATTCATTTATCAGATATTAAAATGTATTATAGGAACTTTGTTAGGAACTAAAAATATAGCAATAACCACACAAATTATAATGCTTTCCTAATGGGGTACATGTTCTGGTGGTGAGAAACAAAGGTTCTCATACTATCTTATTTTAAATTACACTAATTTCTTTAAAACTTTGCTTTTGTTTTTGTTTGTCTTTGGTTCTTATAACCTTGTTATGTTTTGAACATGAGGTGTCCCCCTAAAGCTCATGTGTGAGACAATTCATGAAGGTTCAGAGAAGAAACGACTGGATTGTAAAAGTCTTAACTCAATCAGTAAAATAATCTCCAATGGGATTAACTGAGTGGTGAATGGAAGCAAGTGGGGTGTGGCTAGATGAAGTGGGTAATTGGGGGCATGGCTATGGGGTATATATTTGTATCTGGAGAGTGGAGTCTCTCTGCTTCATGGTCACCATGAAGTGAGCTGCTTCCCTCTGCCACACACTCCTTCATGATCTTCAGCCTCATCTCAAGCCCTGAGAAATGGCGCCAGTGTTCTATGGACTAAGGCCTCTGAAACCCTGAGTCCTCAAATGAACCTTTCCTCCTGTATAGTTGTTCTGGTCAGATCCTTTAGTCACAGCAGCAACAATGCTGACTAAAACAAACCTTTTGTATATACATTTCACAAAATTATAGACCCTTGCACATGCCACGGAGCATACAATTTATTTTCTGAGATATAAAATTAATAAAATTCACAATGTCATGGGATGATAAACATCTAAAACAAGAAAAATACAAGATTATGAGATGATATATTCTTACATATTTTTTATATCTTTTACCATAATAAACCCAGGAAAAACTTCTGATATTGATGATATATGAGGTAAACTTTGAAAAATGACATTATGGTTTATATATTTAATATTCCCCCAGAAAGCTCATGGGTTAAAGCACCAAGGTTCAGAGGTGGAGCTTTTAGGCAATTTTTTATTTCATCAATGAATAATTCCATTCAATGAGTTAGTAATTAGAATGGATTACTGGATGGTAATTGTGGGTAGGTAGGGAATGCCTGGGGGAAGTAGGTCCCTGCGGTCATATCCATGGATACTGTATCATATCCTTTTTCCACAACTTTCTGTAGTTCTGTTTCCAAGTTTGCATGAACAACCCCTTTTTGCCAAGATGCTCTTCCTCAAACTGGATGCAGAGCAATGAAGCTGGCCAACTATGTACTGAGATCACTGAAAGGGTGAGCCTTCTAAGGTGTTCTTGTCAGATAGTTTGGTTACTGTGATGAAAAGCTAACTAATAAAAAATGAATAGGAATTATTTTAAGTAGATGGAAAACTAATACATGGAAAATGATTCAAGACACTTAACATAGAACACATCACTTATAACATACCTGGTGGTATAAGAAGCATGATATGACATTAATAAGCCAATCAGTAAAGTTGGGGAACTCATCTTTGGCAGGAAAAGTGTCTTGAATTTAATGAGGTGATGTCTGAGGGGCCATGTCTGAGGAGGCTTTTTGTTTGTTTGTTTGTTTGTTTGTTTGTTTTAATATGTTTTAGTTTTAGATGGGCACGATACCTTCATTTCATTTATTTAATTTTATGTGGTACTAAGGATTGAACCCAGTGCCTTACATATGCTAAGTGAGCAATGTACCACTGAGCCACAACACCAGCCCCTGAATAGGTTTTACGTCATACAAAATAGGATAGAAATATTAAATTGTCCTTAGCATAAAGGCTGTATGTAAACATATTAAGAAAATAACTTTTTTATACTATATAATGTAAATATGTATTGAGATATCACATGGTACCCAACAAATATATATATATATATATATATATATATATATATATATGTTTATGCATCAGTAAAAATAAAAATACAAATGAAAAAATAGTATCTATCTAAGAAGTCTATTAAGCTACCATGTGACTTATTTTCACAGAATTGAAATACACAGTATTATATATCTCAGGTCAAAAGTATGCAACTGTTAATTGATGTTATTTTCTATCCTATTTTTTTTAAAGTGTTCTGAACTTTTCTCTTTAAACAAAGCTTCATAGTTTATCATATCATTTGAAAAATACCATATATTCATGCTTTACAGTGAAGGAATTATTCATTTTCCTGTTTAGTAATCTTTCATAATTGGAAATTTAGTTCCTTCCTATGCTGTTCTCATTAGTTACTGTTTTGACTACTGTCATGAACATTTTTTGCACATGTATTCACAGGTATACTTAAGAATATATTTTGTGGATAAATTTCTGTTGTTTCAATCCTTGGATACTCATAGTTAAAATGCACCAAAATTCACTAAGTATCAAACTTGTTCATTTGATGAGTTGAAGAAGAGCTAAATTTTACTATTGATGATGATGATGATGATGATCATGATCATGATTATGGTGATGATTAGTGAAGACAAAAATCTGGTCCATGTTAATTGGCCAGAACTTGGTGGTGATTATTTCAAATATTTAAAAACTAAGTTAGATAAATTAAATCCTGCAAGAAAAGATGCTTGTGCTCACTTAAATGTTTTCAAAATTTGCCTGTCTAAATATATTTTTGTTATTCATGATTGGGCACATCTTATAAACATTCAGTATAAATCTGGAATTTCCTAATATAGGGCTTGAGACTAATAGATGCTCAACTTATAGTTTCAGAGTTTAATTGGATTGGAATTGAGATTTCAAAAATTCACATTCCCTGATATGTATATTCATTATTTTATTTAATATTTTATTAAATAAAATATTTATTTATTGCTATTGAAATCAAGAATTTTAGAATTATTTTTTTTTGGTTTTCTGCTGATTTCTTTGTTGGTTAAATACTGAAATTGTGTTGGCTAGAATATAAAATTTTTAATGTAAGTTATACTATTTTCAAAAGTTCTTCATAACAAAACTAATTTTAAGGATTTATAAATTTCAAATGGCATTTTTCTAAAGCTTTAATTACAATAAATTAAAAATACACTAAAAAATCCTGAATTCTAATAATGTGTGATGTGTAAAATTTCTTTTAATTTTATAAAAATGTCAAGACTCTACTAAACATTATTCTTTTTTTCTTTATATATATAGTTTAAGTTATAGTAATTGGCCTTACAGTACTTTCTGATCAATTAATTTTTTCATTGACTATATAAAGAAATGATAGAATGTATATTGTTTCACAGCAACCAATAATCCTAATAGGTTTATTTACAATTTTTCTAATAACTTACCTGATCTGAAATATAAGTAAAAACACTCTTATTGTTTCTAAATAGATCCACACACATGATACATCTTATTCTATGTACTGTATAATTTTTTTTCAAGAATAGTTTTGCTTAAATATTCATGATTAAGCTGCTTTGTTCCAGTCATATTATACTTGTCAGGCTTATTAGACTAAAGCTAGCACAGAAAATAATCATTGGAATATTTTCCAAAGAAACAGAGCAGAATAATTCAGTACCTTCTGAAATTTATGCATTAATAATCAGAACCTTCAGATAAACTGCCTTCACTGAATTTTCTTTACATATATTTACAAAAACTAGGCCTTATTTATTAAAAAATAAGAACTCATTTGCAACGTTGATCTTGCCCTGAACACCTGTATAAATATAAATAGAACAATTTTTTTCTCTTGAGCCTTGCAAGTCCTAAAGTGAGTCAAGTGCCCAGTGTAAATACAATAAGGATGGACCTGGGATGCTCACATACAATTCAAATTAAATACCAACATAAAATTTTATTTCCTCTAAATTTTCTGATCCACAGAAGGGGAAAGAATGTTAGCAGTAAAGCTGCTAGGAATGTTCCTGCCACACGTTTCAGCTACCTTTTATCTTATAAAGTTCCTTTTGACATAAATGCAAACTCTGCTTCTTTTCAGCTTTATGGGAAGCTAAAATGAGAGACTCTATTTCTAGCCTTGACCAGAAAGTCGAAAGAGAATGCGTACTCTATTATTCCAGCATTATTCACCATGAAAATAGTCAAGATGAAGCACACATTAGCAGGAGTGAAATGACATGACAGAAAATTAGGATTCACTCATTGGTCATATTATATCTCCTAGAATACAAATGAAGGTTATAGCCTTGAACACATCATTTTCAAGAAGCAATTTTTACACTCTGGAGAGTGCTAACTCTAGTGATCTATTTTCATTCTATTTCATTCCAACTTTAGAGAAATGCATGTTCAGTAGGACCAATGTTAAATAATAATCTATATTTTGCTCTCAATGTATATTCATTAAATATAAAACCTAGAGTCAAAAAGAAGAGAATCTAGTGTCAATCATTATCTTGTAACAAGTTATTTGTATATGTTGCTAAAATCAACTACATGGATAGCAAGTACTTTGGCAATAGGATTTACTTTAGAATATTTTCTTGTGAAGTTTAATCTCCTTACAATAAATCTGTACTTATTGCTCTAACAAATGTGTGTGTGTGTGTGTGTGTGTGTGTGTGTGTGTGTGTGTGTAAAATTCCTGCACTTTGCTAAGGCTTTGGAACTATTAAGGGACTAAATTTTTATTTTGACAGCCTGCACACAAGTGCATCCATGCTCAAACACATTCAAAGAGAACTGAGATAAGAAAATGTTTAAAACAATATAAATATAGCTCAGTGGTAGAGCATTTGCCTGGCATGTGTGAGGCAGAGGGTTTGATTCTCAGCACTGCATATAAGTAAATAAAGATCCATTGACA
This sequence comes from Callospermophilus lateralis, assembly GCF_048772815.1. Lineage (NCBI taxonomy): Eukaryota > Metazoa > Chordata > Mammalia > Rodentia > Sciuridae > Callospermophilus > Callospermophilus lateralis. The sequence continues at coordinate 114,924 of NW_027516260.1, forward strand.
ACTAAAAAAAAAATTAATATAAATATATAGTAACAGAACACAGAGGAAGTAGCAACTACAGACTTACAGGTGAAAAATTTCTCATGAAAAGTGACATCATATATAGATCTCATGAATAAGAATATATTTCATAATCATAAGGTGAAATAAATTTTATGAACAAACTGGAGGTGTGGAAATTAATAAGGATGCTATGAATTGTGAGTGGCTTATTATTAATAGTATTTAAAGAATGGTGACATCAACATAATTGGGCATTTTCCCATTAAGCGTTTAATGAGGATAACATTGTTACAGAAGAAAGTAATCTGTAAAGAGTACAGAAAACTAATTTGAAAGGGGGAGTGGCAAACCAGGAATATTAGGTCAAGTTGGGGTTTTGAGACAAGACTTGAAAGACATTGAGAGACTGATTGCTTGGGACAAGAACCAGATCAATCAATAAAAAGAAATAAAAAGAAGAAACATCACTAAGCTAAAGAGAATTTTCTTTCTGTACACTTTTCTGTATTGGATGTTTTTCAGTGTCTGTTTGAGAAAAAAAAATTGAAAGAATACTCAAAATATATGTGCAATCATTGCAAAAAGTCTGCAGGTCCTGCACTTTAGATGCAGGTTGAAGATAAATGGAAGAAACTAGGGATTAAAACATACAATCAATCAACAAGTACATGAAAAAATTCTCACCATATTTAGCAGTCAGAGAAATGCAAATCAAAACCACCCTAAGATACCATCTCACTCCAGTAAGATTGGCAGCCATTATGAAGTCAAACAACAGCAAGTGCTGGAGACGATGTGGGGAAAAGGGTACGCTGGTACATTGCTGGTGGGACTGCAAACTGGTATGGCCAATCTGAAAAGCGGTATGGAGATTACTGGGAAAGCTGGGAATGGAACCACCATTTCACCCAGCTATTGCCCTTCTGGGACTATTCCCTGAAGACCTTAAAAGAGCGTACTACAGGGATACTGCTACATCGATGTTCATAGCAGCACAATTCACAATTGCTAGACTGTGGAACCAAACTAGTTGCCCTTCAATAGATGAATGGATAAAAAAATGTGGCATTTATGCACCATGGAGTATTACACAGCACTAAAAAATGACAAAACGATGGAATTTGCAGGGAAATGGATGGCACTTGAACAGATTATGCTTAGTGAAGCTAGCCAATCCCTAAAAAACAAATACCAAATGTCTTCTTTGATATAATGAGAACAACTAAGAACAGAGCAGGGAGGAAGAGCAGAAAGAAAAGATTAACACTAAACAGATACATGAGGTAGGAGGAAAAGGGAGAAAAAAGGAATTTGCATGGTAATGGAGGGAGACCCTCATTGTTATACAAAATTACATATAAGAGGATGTGAGGGAAACGGGAAAATTAACAAGGAGAGAAATGAATTACAGTAGATGGGACAGAGAGAGAAGATGGGAGGGGAGGGGAGGGGAGCAGGGATAGTAGAGGATAGGAAAGGTAGCAGAATACAACAGTCACTAGTAGGGCATTATGTAAAAATGTGGATGTGTAACCTATGTGATTCTGTAATCTGTATTTGGGGTAAAATTGGGAGTTCATAACCATCTTGAATCTAATGTATGAAATATGATATGTCAAGAGCTTTATAATGTTTTGAACAACCATTAAAAAAATAATTAAAAAATTAAAATAAAAACGTTGAGTCTCAAATTAGGATTGCTAAATAGAGCCAGGAACTTTTAACCTCAGATTTTTTGTCCAAATTGGAAGAAATGCCTGATCACTGGGTCTTTAAGACTGATTATTTCATGTGCCGTATATACAAGATCTATTCTATGACTTCAGATAACAGCTTAAAAAAATTACAAAACCTAACCAAAGCTACAATGGTCCATTTAGCCTTGAAAAGTTTCTGCTCAGTATCTGATTTCATAATTGTAATATTTTATTTTGCACCTGATCTTACAATAACATTTTTATGTGTTTTATTTTGCAATTGTTTATGAAAAATATTTCTTGAAGTTTAGCAGTAAAGCTGTATAAACTATGGCTATACAATTGAGATGACTGAAATTCATCACAAGCATATAATTATAGAATATTGTCCATGTATTTCAATCTCTTCCATAACCGATGTTTTTTGAAGTGATTCTAATGAGAACAAATTTCACTGATTTGAATTTGTCTCTCTTCCCTAATAAGTTTTAAGGAGTATGTGTTAATAAACATTTCTTTAAATGAATTTTCTTTCTTTTTTATATTGTTATTCCATGTTGTATTTTTTTATATGAAGAAATTTAAAGGTTCAAATAGTAAAGCATTTTTGCATTTTAAAATGCATTAAAACTTCAACAAAAGGACATGTAATCTTTATATTGTTTGATATTGCTCAGTTTTAATTAAATATCTTGTATTCACACTAGGAAGACTACACATAGAAAGTAAAAGAATGGTTTTCTAGTTATTAACATAAATAAATATATGCACATGACATGTGTCCCAGTTCACAATTGCAAAGCTCCAGCAAAGCAGTTCAATTAGTTTGGAAGATTTTTCACCCATTTATTTTTAGCTGTGATATCTCTGCTTAATCAGTGCAGTGATTAAAATAGGAATAAACAACATTGAAGTCTTGCTTTTAAAAGTCAGGATTAAAAATCAACATTGAATTAAGTGCTAAGTTACAGGCTCGAGCTGGGTGTGTGGAGTGTCTGCATTTCAGCAATCAACCAGTCTGAATAGATATGATAGGAGCATTTGAAGAGGATTAAATGGGAGGGGAAACTGGTGATATGTTATTTTATTTTTTCCAACTTTATTCGGCTATAAATAATAATTAAAAATTGCAAGTATTAATGTATACAACATGATGTTTGGATACATATGTATTGGAAAATGATTGTATATTTTTTCACATATTTACAATTGTGCATGTATGTGTGCTGAGAATGCTTAAGATCTACCTTCAAAGCAATTTTCAAGTACAAAATATGTTATTATTAACTATACTTATCTTGCAGGGCATTTGATCTCTTAAACTGAAAGTTTGTGTCCTTTGGACAACATATCTTCATTTCTTTTATCCACCTGGGCCCATGTCTGTTATATGAAGAAGAGTGGAAGAGTAGAAAGTTCAAAAGAAAAAGGGCTGATGAGTAGCCCTTGATGAGTGCTTTCACTTTTCAAAGACTCCTGGGTGGAATGAGTAGCCTTGGAAGGAAGAGAAGCCCATCACTGATGTCACAAGCACATGAGATGTTAAGAGGAAGAGCAATGTTCAGATTCCAAAATAGACTTTCCAGGTACATACAAAAGGGACAAAGAAAATGTTTTGTAAGGGTTTTCATATTTCTTAACATAATAGAATGTCTCAAAATATCAAAGCTCATAGTCTTATTTAAGAGGGACAAGAATAGATTAATTCCATAATATATGATAAAAAATCTGAATTTTTTCCTAATTTAATAGATCATAAATCAGAACTAAATAAAGAAAGATATGGGTGGGGAAGAGACTATTAGGGCTGAGTATATATGAGATAATTTTGTGTATTACAATATCAGAAGCCTTAGTGTAGGATAAATACTGCAGAATACACAGAGATTTTATGAGAAGGAAGAAGAAATTAATTCAATCCTTGTCAAATTACTGTGCATTTTCTAGTAGAAGAAAGGAGGTGATAGATTCTGTAGAACTCAGGAGGTGATTAGTCCGAGAAGTAATGAACTACTTGAAAAATGGCTACCATTAGCTATAATCTACTTGGAGAGAGTGATAAAACATCATAAAAATATTGATAACTGGTGAATCTAGCTGAAGGATGAATAGAAGTTCTTTGCATAATCTGAGTGACAGTGCAGCTGAAAGTTTGTAATTATTTCAAAATATATTTCCCCAAAATATTCAGGGATATCAATTGAGTTGACATTTAATGGTTAGGTAATATTTTAGTCTTCTAATTTCTAGACATATCTCATTTCTCCTTTTATGATTCTCCTTTAATGTTTGCAGCATGTGCAGTTCCACCTGAATCTATGAGAATTTGAATTTGTTCATATCATGACCTCCCCTGGGGATTTTCTTTCTTCTTATTCTAAGTCATTCTAGTGTTTGAGTGGGTTAAATCTCTATTATTTAAATAAATTGAACTGCTTAACAAATGCTTACTGACATTATCTTTGTGAAGTATATATTACACTTTGCTCATTTTATTGTTTCCCCTTCATCTTTTAAAATTGATTTATAAACTTCTACCTGCATATTTTGTCATATTTATTATGACATATATTATGTGAATTAGAATTATTTTCCTCTTAAAGACCTAGTCATGTTGATACCCCTAAAATGAACATTTCAGCATCAGTTCTCTAAGAAAATCCTCTAATATAATAATAGTGCTATTAACTTAGATATTTAATAATATAATTACATTTAACATTCAATTAAATAGTCTAAAATATGCCAATTGTTCCTATAATGTCATATAGTTTTTCCTCATGCATATCCAGAATTGCATTTTCTCAAATAGGTAGGCCATTTTACTTTCTTTAGTGTTAAACAGTTTCTAAAAATCGTAGAAACTGACAAGTTAATTCTAAAAGTTTTATGAAAGTATAAAGAATCTTGAAAACCAGTTATTTTGAAAAAGAGAACCCTGGTTGGAGGTTGGAGGTGGAGTTTATATAATCAGATTGTGAAGGAAAAAAACATAATACTTCAATAAATAAAGTAGATTAGAATCGTCTTTTTTTTTCCCCTCCTTTGTTCTTCACCAAATGAAGAAAAAAAAAGAAATTCTAAAATTCAATGAACAAAAGACCCACAAAAGCCAAAGCCATCCTGAGCAGAAGCAGCAACGCTTAGGCATCACAAAACCTGATTTTAAATTATATCATAGAGCCATAATAAATAAAGTAGCATGCAGCTGGCATAAACAAAATATCTAGATGAACCAGACTTCATAGAAACTACAGAGACAAATTTATACATCTACAGTCATGTGATTCTTGACAAAGGTACCAAAAGCATAAATTGGAGAAAAGACAGCCTTTTTAACAAGCAGTGCTGAGAAGACTGGATAAACATATGTTGAAAAAAGAAACTAGATCCTTATCTCTCCCTTTGAAAGTAAAATCAAAAGGGACCAAAGACTTAACACTAAATCCTGAGACTTAGCAACTTTTAATGCAAAAATAGGACAATTACTTCAACACACAGGCACAGACAAAGACTTCCTGAATAAGATACATATGTCTCAGGAAATAAGGAATCAATAAATGGGATGGTATCAAATTGAAAAGCTTCTGCACAGCCAATGAAACAACAGCATTTAGAGACAACTAATGCATTGGGAGAAAACATTTGCTAGCTACTACTTCAAAAGAAGGATGATCCAATAACAAGTTCCACATAAAACTAAATCTTCCATCAGAAAATTAACTGAATGCACACTTTGGAAAAGAAGAAGTATAAATGATAGACAGTTATATGAAATAAAGTTCAATAATTTTAACCATCAGGAAAATGTAAATTAAAACTACACTGAGGTTCCATCTCAACCCAATTAGAATGGGTGACATCAGGAAAAAATTAATAAATGCTGGTGAGAATGTAGGGAAAAAAATCCTTAACCACCATTGGTGGGAATGTAAATTGGTATAGCCACTATGGAAATCAGTATGCTGATTCCTCAGAAGCCTAAAAATAGAACTACCATATACTTCACTATTCCACTCATAGTATTTCTCCAAAAGAGTTAAATTTACCTTATTTTTGATATACTATCCTACTCATGTTTATAGTAGCAAAGATTCTAAGAACCAAATTATGAAATTAGCCTGTTTGTTCATAAAGAGATGACTGGATGAAGAAATGTGGAATATATGTACAACAAAGTTTTATTCAGTCATAAAGAAGAACCAAATTATGTTATTTTCAGGAACATGGATGAAACCAGAGATCATAGTATCAAGCAAAATGAGACAGACTCAAAGAAAAAAATTATGGTACATTTTCTCCTCTATGTAGAAGATAGAAGGAAAAATAAGTAACAACAAAAAAGGTAAACTCTATAAAATTAGAAGACAGACTAGTATGATAGGTGAAGGGAAAGGTGGGGTAAAGATTGGAGAGTGAAATTTATCCAGTTATATTTTATGCATAAAAAATAGTACATAGCTATAAAAATATAAAATGTTGTTGATCTATATAATTAACTTTTTATATGTTAGTTTATATAAGTTTACCTTTAAAGAGTCAAAATTGACAACACACCCAAACACACATGTTTATTAAAACTGATAACCATTGATCCAGATTTATTTATATTCACAGTGATTGTTCATTATTTAATAAAATTATTCATGATTGTATTTTCTATTTGATGTAATATTGCATAATAATTAAAAACTATTTCCTAGAAAATCACCTTGAAAATTACCACAATCTTAGGTACAAAAGGCAGTATACAGTTTTTATCTGCCTTATGATTAATTGATTCAAATTTTATGGCAACAAAGAAGAGCAGAATCAATTTATCACCTCATAGTCATAGTTATCAATGAGTTGTCAATGTATGTATTTCATACTTTTTAAAATATTATTGTTCACTTCCCTAACTCTCCACTACTCAAATACATTTAACATCTCCTTGTATGCCAGAAGAGAAAGCATTTATATTTTTAACAAAGGACATCATTTTATCATAGTTAATCTATGGTTTAAAACTACTCAAAATCTTCTAGTTGTCTTTTTATTCTCTAATCACAAGTCTTCACATTTTCTATCACTGCATTTGATTTAAACTTCAAGAAAACAGCAAAGGATGTAGTGATAATGGCTGACCAATCAATCAGGACATAGAAATAAATCTAGTGAGAAAAAAAATTTACAGGGAATATGTGACACCATTTTCCTGTCCTTTCTAAAAGTTCTGTTAGAATTAATTGAGTGTGTGCCTTGTCTGGATTTCTTTCAATTTCCCTAAACCTCCTAATGAATTGTCAGTGAATAACCTCTATAAAGTTAATTCAAAGATGGTTGTGCACCCTCATAATCTGTTGTCTTTAATTTAAGGGAACTCTTAACACAGTGTCTTTAGATTGATAATAGACCTTGCTATGTGATTTTTGCCTATGGTGCATAATCAGACAATTATTTATTATTTAATAAAAGTATTTGAGATATAGTGTATTTATGAGAAATATTTAAAATTGCTTTTTATTTTAGTGGCCTTTCATTTTATTGTTTTTAAGTGTTTCCCTGACTCTATAGTGTAAAAAAAAAACTTCAATATTATTTTGCTTAAATTAATTTTGAGGTATAATGGGTTTATTCAGTTATGAGAAAAAGAGTTTTTGTTAATTTTGAATCATTTTTTAAATTTATTTTTTAAGATTAGAATATTTTATGACAAACCTTAGACTAAATGAAATATGATTTAGATTATATTTGTCATATATGACAAAAAAATTTATAATATATATACAATCAATTTTAAAGTTATATCATTAGATTAAGCCATTTTGATTATTTTATTACATACACAAAAACCCCTTCACTTACTTAGGAATCCAACTTTTCATGACCATTTGTTGTGTTTACTGGGTTGAGCATAAAAATGGAAGTGAAATTTCTTTCAGAAATTTGTAAATTAAAATCATTTTCAGTACGTAATATTTCACTACTTTAAAGGTGTCTAATTTTGCATTTCTTATTAATAGATATGAAAAATATAAAGAAAAAAAGTGGAGTGGAGTTAATTTAGTAAGTAGGAACATTTAAAATTTTTATTTCCACAAAAGATATCCACATAATTACTTTTGAATATTGGTCATTACTCAAATACCAACGAGATATACTGGTGAAACAAATATATATATATATATTTCTCTCCCCCCCCCAAAAAAAAGGCCTTTTACTCACTAAAACTAGTGACTGTGGCATGTAGATATGCTTCAATGTTTGAACTGCCAAAAGGTAAAGATTAATAAGGAAAAACTGCATATTTGTTTTGAATCCAGCCATGTAGCATGGGTTTGGTAACACTAACTCTTGATATTGGTAATAATAGTTCTTCACAGACTTTCTCTCTCTCTCTCTCTCTCTCTCTCTCTCTCTCTCTCTCTCTCACACACACACACACACACACACACACACACACAGCCACACACACACACATGATTTATCAGGAGAAATGGTGTAGAAACCAAGAAAGTGAGAAAGGGGGACTTTACTGGGATTTAATTCTGGACATTCAAAGAAGATCAGGGACCCAGCAGGCTGGATATAGCAAAATAAAAAAGAAAACCCCAGTGCCATTGCTGGTCTGACTGTGTGATCCACACCTGACTCCCTCTTACCTCTGCTCCAAGCAAAAATATTGGAGGAATAAGCCAATTAAAGAAAGTTGCATTTAAAGGAGGCTTGAGGCATGTCTGCATACAGTGAGAACGGAGATCAAAGACACTTCCTGACTAACCTCAAATGCGTGCTTCAAATTACCAGAAGGAAAACAATAACAGACAAAAAAAAAAACAGGAAAGAACATAAGCAAATAAGGGAAAGAAGTAAGTTTTACATTAACACTATTTTGCTGGGAGCCATCAGCCAAGTAGGTATGACAATTTTCTTGCCAGCGTACCCCCATGTTTTTTTAGTGGAAGGACTCATGGAAATAGGATATTTTGCAGGACATTGCATGTAAGGTGACCTTGCTCAAGGCCCAGGGCAGGATCCGTGTTTAGGGTGTTCCCCCTTTAGAATAGGGCGGTTTAGCGTAATAGGAGATTAGGGTGTTCCCCCTTAAGAATAGGGCGGTTTAGCATAATAGGAGATTAGGGTGTTCCCCCTTTAGAATAGGGCGTATCCTGCTGCTCAGTTCCTCTTGAGTTCTTAGGGTCAGAGAGTATATTTTGGGAGACAGAAGCCCATGTGAGTGGATTTGGGCAGAGAGTGGATTTGGGCAGAGAACGTGGATTTCCCCAGAACGTGTTTGTAGACGGCCGGTGTGAGTTCGGGAATAAAGAATTGCTGTTTGAATCTACAAGCTGTGTGGAGACTCGTGATTTGTGCCCAGCCAGAGACTGCGGCACTATTTCTTGTGTTATGCAGAAGACATATGTCTTAGGTGAGGAATCACAGTCAGAATTAAGAACCCTCATAGAGGCAAAAATTGAAAAGAGAAAATCCAGGAATGGAAGAAGTCACAGAAGAGGTGGTACTTATACGTACAGTGCAACATGCAGCTAATGCCTAAACTAAACATGCAGAGAACAGGGAATGTTGTGGGGTAAGAAAAAAGAATTAGAGATATAGAATAGCCTGAAGACTGATACCTGAGCAGAGATTTTAGCCACTCCAGGTCCTAGGAGAGAAGACTAAAGTTCTACTTAGATGAGGATGGTAAACATTTTGGAATTGCAGTGAAAAACTAGGAGTGTGATAATTTGTGAGTAAGAATGATAAACTTGTCATAAAGGTTAGATATATATCACAAGACTAAACACATAAACAATATAATAAGCTGCCTTTAAATCTTTAATACAAAACTTACATAACATCAAAGAAGCCTACAGTAATTATACTGCCTACTGAATCAAAACTCTACATTCTTCATAGGAAGATAACAGAATATAGAATCCCCACAATATATAATTTATAAAGGTCAGTATGTAAAGAGAAAATATTCAACATAAATAGAAACAAAGAGGACCCTGATGTTGGATTTAAACAAAAAAATTTTTTATAATAACTCACATAAATATATAAAGAATATAATAAGGCATAATAAAAGAAACAATAAATATATGAGGAATGTCATAAAATATGTGAAAAGTCAAAGAGATGAAATACTAAAACTAGAAGCAAAAAATTTAAAAAATCTGAAATAAAAATACAAAACAGTAGATTGGATATAAAACATATAAAAACATAAATCTGAAGACAATGTAATTAAATTATCCCAATTTGAGCCCAGAGACAAACTGATATTTTGATAAATCTACCCAGTATTGAACTATGGAGTAATATCTCTTGTCTCAAATCACATGTATTTGAAATTTCCAAAATGAAGAACAGTCGCAAAAATAATAATTTTTAAATGTTTATGTAATTTTAAAATTTGATAAAAAACAATTTACAGAACTAAGAAGGCCAACAAATTCCTAGAAGAATAAACATGACTGTATCTGGGTATTATAGAAAAACAGCTGAAAACCACAATTATGAGCAGAAACATAAAAGCACCTAGAGAAGCATGTACATTATATATAGGGCAACAAACATAAGAATAATGATTGAGTCTTAAGACACTGTGACACAACTGTGGAGGCTAAAGCAGGATCCAGAGTTCAAAGCCAGCTTTAGCTACTAAGTGAGTCCCTAACAAACTCAGTGAAACCCTGTCTCTAAATAATATATAAAAATGGGCTGTGGTTTTAGCTCAGTGGGTAAGCACCAGTGGGTTTAATTCCTGGTACCAGCCCCCAACCCCAAGAAAAATATAATGATGGACTTATTATTTAAAAATAATAGAATCCACAACACAAGGCAGCAACAATATAAAATGCTATAAGGAAACTAAAATGGTCAGGTTAACATGTTTCTATAGTCATTAAAATATCTTTCAAAAAATGAAAGTTAAATAGAATATTTTCAGATATACAAAAGCTAAGAAAATTTGTGCATATATGAATAAACTGCCAGTTATATATCAAAGATTGCCAAACTTCACAAAAATGTATAAACCAACCATAAACTTTTGCATTTCAATAAATCATGGTAGCTGTTTTTCAAAGACAATTATACAGAAAAATGTTGAGAGATAAAGGATGACAAAAAATAAAGGATACAAACACATGCCTCAGGTGAAATGAAATCAATTTAGTAGTGTTATTACAGGTAAAGGGCAGAATTTCATAATGATGAAAGACCATTTAATCACAAACTCAAGAAAGATAATTGGATATACACCTAATAGTTGCATAAAAATAATTTTAAAAATAGACAAAAGTAGAAAGAAATTTAACAATGTAGGTTTTAAATTTCTACTCCCAGTAAGAATTGAACAAGGAGATAAAAAATTACAAGGATAGATATTTTAATATTAGCATCGTATTTTCCTAAGACTAAGAATATTAATAATAAACTATGACCAATAGAATAAACCCTGTAAAATGATTATAATTTTTCATTATAAAACATTTGTTTTTAGAAAAAATTAAGAGTATCATTTTTTCAAAAATTGCTTAAACAAAAATACTGTATATCTTTTTTTGGGTGGGGGTACCAGGGAATGAATTCAGTGGCACTCAATCACTGAGCCACATTCCCAGCTCTATTTCTTATTTTATTTAGAGACAAAATCTCACTGAGTTGCTTAGCTCCTCACCTTTACTGAGGCTGGCATTGAACATGAGATCTTCCTGCCTTAGCCTCCTGAGCCTCAAACCTGTGATCACAGGTGTGTACCACAACACCCGGCTACAATGTATATCTTTTTTATCATACATTTGCAGAGTCACTATTTGCCTACTAATCTTGAACTCATCTTTGTCCCTTTGTTTTTAATGTTTATTTCTGAATATGATAATTTATTATAATCACATTCCTAGAAAACTCTGAATTTGAAATAAGAGTATTTACTGTATGAAATAAGCGAGGTATATATTCAATTGCATTTTATAAAAAATATTTATTTTTTAGTTTTTTTTAGGTGGACACAATATCTTTATTTTATTTTATACGGTGCTGTGGATCGCACCCAGTGCCTCACGCATGCCAGGCAGGTGTGCTACCACTTCAGCCAAATTCCCAAGCTTCAATTGCATATTGAGAGTGACTTCAAATACCTCATATACTTAGTGTAAAACTTTGACAGTTTCAGAGTACCTTCTTAACACCATTTCTTTAAATACCAACAGTTCAGTTCTGTGGTCCTTAATTGTTTAAGATTTGCTCATGACAAACTTCAAAAGGTTTGTGTGAGTATAGTTGAAACATTTTTATCTGGAACAAAAGTCTTTGTTCAAAGATTTATACAATGAAAACTACAGAACCCTAGAGAGAGAAATAGAAGAAGATCTCAGAAGATGGAAAAATATACCCTGTTCATGGATAGGCAGAACTAACATCATCAAAATGGCAATATTACCAAAAGTTCTCTATAGGTTCAATGCAATGCCAATCAAAATCCCAACGGCATTTCTTGTAGAAATAGATAAAACAATCATGAAATTCATATGGAAAAATAAAAGACCCAGAACAGCAAAAGCAATTCTAAGCAGTAAGTGTGAATCAGGAGGTGTAGCGATACCAGATTTCAAACTGTACTACAAAGCAATAGTAACAAAAACAGCATGGTACTGGTACCAAAACAGGTGGGTGGACCAATGGTATAGAATAGAGGACACAGAAACCAATCCACAAAATTACAACTATCTTATATTCGATAAAGGGGCTAAAAGCATGCAATGGAGGAAGGATAGCATCTTCAACAAATGGTGCTGGGAAAACTGGAAATCCATATGCAATAAAATGAAACTGAATCCCCTCCTCTCGCCATTCACAAAAGTTAACTCAAAATGGATCAAGGACCTTGATATAAAATCAGAGACTATGCGTCTGATAGATGAAAATGTTGGCTCCAATCTACATATTGTGGGGTCGGGCTCCAAATTCCTTAATAGGACACCCATAGCACAAGAGTTAAAAACAAGAATCAACAAATGGGACTTACTTAAACTAAAAAGTTTTTTCTCAGCAAGAGAAACAATAAGAGAGGTAAATATGGAGCCTACATCATGGGAACAAATTTTTACTCCTCACACTTCAGATAGAGCCCTAATATCCAGAGTATACAAAGAACTCAAAAAATTAAACAATAAGAAAACAAATAACCCAATCAACAAATGGGCCAAAGACCGGAACAGACACTTCTCAGAGGAGGACATAGAATCAATCAACAAGTACATGAAAAAATGCTCATCATCTCTAGCAGTCAGAGAAATGCAAATCAAAACCACCCTAAGATACCATCTCACTCCAGTAAGATTGGCAGCCAATATGAAGTCGAACAATAACAAGTGCTGGCGAGGATGTGGGGAAAAGGGTACTCTTATACATTGCTGGTGGGACTGCAAAATGGTGAGGCCAATATGGAAAGCAGTATGGAGATTCCTGGGAAAGCTGGGAATGGAACCACCATTTGACCCAGCTATTGCCCTTCTCGGACTATTCCCTGAAGACCTCAAAAGAGTGTACTACAGGGATACTGCCACATGTTCATAGCAGCACAATTCACAATAGCTAGACTGTGGAACCAACCCTTATGCCCCTCAATAGATGAATGGATAAAAAAAATGTGGCATTTATACACAATGGAGTACTACGCAGCACTAAGAAATGACAAAATCATGGAATTTGCAGGGAAATGGATGGCACTAGAGCAGATTATGCTAAGTGAAGCTAGCCAATCCCTAAAAAACAAATGCCAAATGTCTTCTTTGATATAATGAGAGCAACCAAGAACAGAGCAGGGAGGAAGAGCAGAAGGAAAAGATTAACATTAAGCAGAGTCATGAAGTGGGAGGGAAAGGGAGAGAAAAGGGAAATTGCTTGGAAATGGAAGGAGACCCTCATTGTTATACAAAATTACATATAAGAGTTTGTGAGGGGAATGGGAAAAAAATAAGGAGAGTAATGAATTACAGTAGATGGGGTAGAGAGAGAAGATGGGAGGGGAGGGGAGGGGGGATAGTAGAGGATAGGAAAGGTAGCAGAATACAACAGTTACTATTATGGTATTATGTAAAAATGTGGATGTGTAACCGATGTGATTCTGCAATCTTTGTAATGTTTTGTATAACCAATAAAAAAATAAAATAAAATAAAAAAGTCTTTGTTCTTTGGGAACAGGAAACATAATAATTCCTAAACAAAAGCAGCAAGCTTGCATACATTATTAACTGAGAATAATTCTAGTGTCAAATTAGGCACCATAGAATTTATTAGTGATTTAATCTTAGTCAGGAGCAGTGGTGTACACCTGTAATCCCTACTACTTGGAAGGCTGAGGCAGTAGGATTACAAGATTATGGACAGCCTTGGCAACTTAGCAGACCCTTCTCAAAATGATAATTGTTTAAAAACAGGAACTGGGGATCTTGCTCATAGGCAGAATCTCCTGGTTTGAATTTCAAGTAATTAACACACACACACACACACACACACACACACACATACACACACACACACATGCATGCATGCATGCACACACACACTCTAAAACAAAACAAAAGAATTCAGTGCATTAGATAATAAATTAAAATATGTCTATTTTACTCTGAACAGAAGTTTCATGTTTGGTAGGCCTTTCCCATATTAGGCCAGAATAATAGTATTTTGTTTATTTTACACAGGAAAAAGTTGCTTAAGAAGTGGTGAGGTTTTCTTATTCCTCCTTCTCCGGTTTCACATTTCAGGTTTTCCATTTTCACACTCATTAATAATACTACACAGGAATACAATGAACATTAAAATGAAGTTGGAAACTTATAATTAATATGCAAAACATTAATGTGCTATGTTAGTGCATTGATTAAATGCTAGTGGTATAGAAGAGTTATAAATTTTCTGAGGTACAAAGAGCTAATATATTCAAAGTCTTAAAATTCTTATTTTAACTTTAAGAATTTCCATTTCATTAATTTAGATTTATATACAGTAATTTATAATATACAAATATTTTTTAGTACAAAACCTTCACAGATATGTTTGTGCACACATGTATGTGTATATTGTATAAAATTAGAAAGAAACAAAACAAAAATTTTAACATATATCATAGCTTATTGCAACATTTAACAATATGCAAAAATGTAGCATTTTCTGAGAAAGGCAGGAAAAAAGTATAAGAAACAGAAAACTCACAATATTAAAGAATATATTCAGTAAATAGAATTAATATTTAAATATTTTAATCTTTTGTGGTATGATTGAAGTTATCTTAATATTTTCATCCTTTTTAAAAATTCACTGCACATGGTTTTTCATAGGTAATATATATTGTTTTATAGTGATATATTTTATAGTTATAAAATAATAATGACAATAATAATATCTAATGTTCTTGTGTGTAAATGCTTTCCCCATTATTCCCTCTAAACACTTCTAGAGGCAGTACTACTTCTGCTATTTCAATTCCCTTTCTTCCTTTATTCCCTCCTTTCTTCCTTCTTCCTTCCTAATGAGTAATAGTGGATCTGACCCTTTCAAATTTGAAGGAGAAGAGAATATTGTAATATTAGAAATAGTTCAATACTACTGAAACCAGTGATGCTGTGATGAAAATTTACACATATAATTTGGTAGTCATAGTAATAATATTCTGCCACTTAATATTTTTAAAATAGTTTCACAGTTATTTATATTCTAACAATAAATAAAACAAAAAAAACTTCATTTAATTTTTAGAATCAGGTGTATGTAGGAGTACTGCAAATCCTAATTCAGACCAAATTGGCTTTGTCTTATTTTTAAATTCTACATAGTACTTTAAAATAATTTCTATTAGGAATAGTGATTATTTTTAGTAGAAATCATTTTAAAGTATCTGATATTTGAGACAATATGAGAAAATGACAGGGTGTGAATGCATTTAGGGACCTAGAAAGTAATGAGAATAAGGAGGGAAAATTACAAGAACAGCAAAAACAAACATCATTTGCTGAGAATGTCTGAATTTGCTGTTGCATATAATGGGGAAAGTGAATGTATTTATGGTTAATGTTATCTATTTTTTTGTTTTGCTTTCCATCGTATAATCTCTCAGAATACTGACTAATAAATACCCACCACCCCAAAAAAGTTTTGAAATACCAACTAAATATTATTTTTGAGAAAACAAATGATGTTAAACATTTGAGGAAAGGAAAAAAAAAAACATTTGGGTCTAAAGCAGATTCAAGTACACAAATTCTAGAAGAAAATAATGAAAGATAGAACACAGTAATGGGAATATTCCATGACTATGATTTTTATAATTTTACCATTCTGTGGGAAAATACTAGCTAGGAAGAATGAGGATGGGTTTTCTTTAGTGATACCCCAAGGAAGAGATTCTGGAAAAGGGATCAGTTATTCAAGATTTGGTGCTATATCAGTTATGTCTGGGAAGCTAGCATCTTTTCATACAATAAATATGATCTGTGGACATGATGAAGAAATAGATAGGTGCATGGAAGAAGAAATATTTCATGCTAAATAGAACCAGGGATTAGGGATATATAGAACATAGGTGGGAATATGTGAGACCATTGAACACTTAATTCTATTTAAGTAACTTTAGATTGATTTTCTATAAAATTACAAGAGATAGGTATTATTAAAAAAACTGTTTTAGAATAATAAACTGTGTATTTAAAGTAGTTAGACAAGAGGTGTTTTAGTGCTTCACTGTGAAGAAATAATATCTGAGAGGAAAATATGCAAATCACAATGATTTTTAACCATAATACAATATAAATAAGTGGCAAAACATTACACTATACGCCATAAATTAGGACACTTATTATGTCATTTAAAAAAAAAAAGAAAGAAAAAGTGGGAAATATGTTTTTGAGAATTTAAAATTAAAATATTAGTTTAGTGTGCTGAAATACAGTGGTTGGTCTGGTAAAATGGTAATGCAGTATTGTCAATAAGAGTAATAGTAGTAAATATTAGAAGACTGGTTCAACTTTAATTGCAGATTTTTGAAAAAATGAATGCATATTATTTATTCAATTAATATGTCAGAAGTAATGGTAAATTCTTTACTTATGCTGGTCTTTTTTATTTTTGCATTACAATTCCTACACCATTGTACTATAATTTATCATATCTCTGATTACGGTTTCTCTTCAGATCATATAAATCTTTTGCCTTTTACACGCAGATTTTTTTTAATAGAACTCAGTGTGAAACAAATCTTTGTAGACTATCCTTTTTTTTTTTGGTTCTGAGGAATTGGGAATTGAACCCAGGGGCACATGACCACTGGGCCACATCCGCAGGCCTATTTTGTATTTATTTAGGAAGAAGGTCTCACTGAGTTGCTTAGCACCTTGCTTTTGCTGAGGCTGACATTGAACTCATAATCCTCCTGCCTAAACGTCTGGAGCTGCTAGGATTACAGGCTGCACCACCGGACCCAGCCTTTATAGACTATCTTGGGAGTCTGGATATAAAGGGTTATAATGTTTAGTATTTTCATCATGTGTTTTGAGTTTTAACCAATTAACATATAAAGAAAATTTTGAAATATGATGCATTCACAAATAAAAAGTTGCTGCTACATGTACTGCACCATAAATAATGACATTCTAAAACCTTCATAAAAATATTTTATTTAGATTCTTAAAAGTAATATAATATACCATTAAAATCATCAGTTTTCCCTTAGTAAATTTGAGGCTTTATTTCAGTCTTTGATTTCTCCTCTGCCTGATACTTATACACATCAAAGTGCCATATCTTAAAAGCCTAAGACAAAATTCCCAGTCATTCCAATATATTATATATGCTTTAGGGATATATTAGTATTTACTGCATGTATCATCATGAGAGAGCATGAAAGAATCATGTGAATTTTGATACCCAATCAAATACAAACAAGACTGTACCCTTTCTCCAATTTCATATCTGTTACCTGGGTTTCACATTGTTTTCAGTGACAACAAAATCTATTATAACCAAATATACAGCACTTGATCATGTAATGCATACTGCTTTTCTATAACTTGAGAATATAAAAGTAATTTCAGAGAAAAATCTTACAGCTTATGTCATCACAAACAGACCAGAAGATCACGTAGAGAGAATATTTGACTATACAAAGGAGATAATTATAGGACAATTGAGTTTCTAAGTAATATGATATTGGCAAGCCTCGTGAATCTACAATGTAATTACTCTTGATTCTCAATGTTGTTATACTTTTGTGGTCAAAATAACATCATTTGTATAAATGATAACATCATTTGTATAAATGATGCTTTTGAGTATTTAATTATATGCTGCCAGGTATTAAGAAAAATCATAAATATAGTAAGAGTCATTGTTTTCAAAAGTTTATTGTCTTCAAAATATACTAACATGTAAAGATATTATTATAGTGTAGTGTAATAAATCTTACAATAGAAACTTTTACATTGATTAAAGTATAAAAGTATTAAATCTCTTTGTATTTGGAAATTATTATTAGAAAAGTTTATTTGGGGGTTTATTCTTACAGAGAAACTAAACATTCATGAGGGATAAGGGTAAAATAGTAATTTTTTTCCACACAAAATCTATGGGAGCAAGTTATAGATTGGCATCCTTATGATACCTGTTTGTGAAGTACTGATTTAAGGTAAGAATTACCAGTCCTTTACAAATAGAGAATGTCTCATTTGCTCACTATGCTATGGAAAATATTATAAATTTGGATAGCTTATAAATAATAAAAACTGATTACATGTTTAGTGAGGTTCTGTTTCTCATAAACCCTAACTTCTCATAGTATCCTCAGAAGGTAAAAAAATCAAGGCAGGTATCTCGGATCTCTTTTATAAGGGCATTAATCCCATTCATGAGGACACCATCCTCATGATCAAATCCTCTGCCAGAGGCCAAACCTCTTAATTCCATCATTTGGGAAGTTAGGATTTCAACATACAATCAAAGAGGGTGATAAAAACACTAAGACCATAGCAGGATGCTGGAATTTGGAAGATAAGGTAAAAGATTTGAACAATTTTAAAATCAGCAGGCTGCAGATAATTGTTGAAATTTTGAAGCTTAACAGATGCATAGCAATAGTTTCAAGAAAGATGTCTGGAGTATTTTTTCCACTGAATGTTATGAAGAGAAAGGATATCTCAGACTAGAGAGGAAGCAAACAGAGACATGAAATAAGAAATCAAAACTTTTCAAACAATCCAAAGAATGAGAAATGTTGGAAAGTCCAGAATAAAAAGATTATTGAAATTTGAACTTGAGCTTCATTGATTGATTACTTTTGGATGACTGGTTTGGTCAGAAGCACAGCAACAAAAACAAAAAAGCATGAATAATTTATTTTGAGATGATTTTAAATGGAGTTGTTTTCCTAATTTCTCTTTCAGTGGACTCATAACTGATGTATAAGAATACATTTGTTTATGGGTGTTGATTTCATGTCCTGCTATTTTGCTGAATTAATTTATTAGTTGTAGAAGTTTTCTGGTGGAATTTTTGGATCTTCAAGGTATAGAATCCCGTCATCAGCAAATAGTGATTTTTTTGAATTCTTCTTTACCTATTTGTACCCCTTTAATTTCTTTCCTCTAATTGCTTTGGTTAGAGTTTCAAGGGTGATGTTGAATAGAAATTGTGAAAGAGGACAGCCTTGTCTTGTTCTAGTTTTTAGGGAGAATGCTTTAAATTTTTCTCCATTTAGAATGATGCTGGCCTTGGGTTTAGCACATATAGCATTTACAATGTTGAGGTATGTTCCTACTATCCCTAGTTTTTCTAGTGTTTTGAATATGAAGGTGTCTGTATTTTGTCAAATGCTTTTTCTTCATCTAGTGAGATGATCATATGATTCTTGATGCAATCTAACAAAAGAGGTTAAAGACCTCTACAATGAAAATTATAGAACAACTACAGAAAGAAATAGAAGTAAACTTCAGAAGACAAAAAGATCTCCCATCCTCCTTGATAGGCAGAATTAATGTTGTCAAAAATGTCATACTACCAAAACTCTTATACTGATTTAATGCAACTCCTATTAAAATCCAATGACATTCTTCATAGAAATATAAATAGCAATCAGGAAATTTATTTGAAAAGATAAGAAACCCAGAATAGCCAAAACAGTCCCTAGCAAGAAGAGTGAAGCAGGAAGCATCAAAATACCAAACCTTAAACTATACTTCAGAGCTATAGTAATAAAAACAGCATGGTATTGGCACCAGAGTAGACTTGTTGATCAAGGGTACAGAATAGAGGACACAGAGACAAACACACATAAATATGGTTATCTCATACTAGATAAAAGTGCCAAAAAGATACACTGAAGAAAAGAGATATTCAACAAATGGTGCTGGATAAACTGAAAATCCATTTGTAGCAAAATGAAATTAAACATCTCTCACCCTGCTCAAAAAATCAATTCAAAGTGGATCAAAGACTTAGCCAGTAGAACAGAGACCTTGCACCTAATGGAAGGAAAAATAGGCCCAAATACCCACCACATAGGCCTAGGATCTGAGTTTTTTAACAAGACTCCTAAGGTGCAAGAAGTAAAATCAAGAATCAATAAATGGGATGGATTCAAATAAAAAAGATCTTTTGCTTTGCAAAGGAAACAATTATTAATGTGAGGAGAGAGCCTACAGATTGGGACAAAATCTTTACCACATGCACTTTCAATAATCTCTAGGATATATAAACAACTAAAAAAATCTAACACTAAAAAACAAACAAAAACAAACAGATAAACTGATCAATAAATGGGCTAAGGAACTGAACACACACTTCACAGAAAAAGAAACACAATTGATCAACAAATATTAAGCTGTTCTTAAAAACATATAATCCGGGCCTGGGGATATAGCTCAGTTGATAGAGTGCTTTCCTCCAATGCACAAGGCTCTGGGTTCAATCACCAGCACCACCAAAAAAAAAAAAGTAATAATAATAATATCTGTTAATTAAAAGAATTTATCCCTAAGATATTGAAGAAATTTAACTACTTTTCAAATGTTTCTGACTTTTTATTTTGATCATTTTTTAATTATGCAACTCTTGTTTATTTATATGCATGTTTCTCCATAATATACTTTATATTTTAAACACTAAATAAAATTTTATACTATTATTTTCATTTAAAAAAAGAAAAGAATGTTCAATATCTTTAGCCATTAGAGAAATGAAATCAAAACTACTCTAAGATTTTTTTCTTCCTCCTGTCAGAATTGCAATCATCAAGGATACAGGCAACAATAAATGTTGGTGAGAATGTGGTAAATAAGGTACACTCATACATTGCTGGTGGGACTGCAAATTGGTGCAACCACGATGGACAGCAGTTGGAGATTCCTCAGCAAACTGGGAGTGGAACCATCAGTTGAGCCAGCTATCCCACTCCTTGGTTTATACCCAAAGGACTTAAAATCAGCATACTGTAGTGATGCAGCCATAGCAATGTTTATAGCAGCTCAATTCGCAATAATTAGACTATGGAACCAACCTAGGTGTCTCTCATTACGTGAACAGATAAAATGTGGTATATATACTCAAAGGAATATTTCTCAACTTTAAAGAAGAGTGAAATTATGACATTTTCCAGTAAATGGCTGGAGTTGGAGAATGTCATGCTTAGGGAAATAAGTGAATCCTACAAAACCAAGGCCGAATGTTTTTTTCTAATATGTGGATGCTAATTCACAATAAGGCAGGGGCAATACGAAAGAATAATTAACTTAGATTAGGTAGAAGAAAATGGTGGGAAGGGAGGGAAGGGGATATGGAGGTAGGAAAGATGGTAGACATTATTACTGTATGCAAATGGCACTTTGGGTAACACATGAATATTTTTTCATTTAGTTAAATCAATAAGACTTTACTTTCACTGTTTTCGATGCAAGAAGTGAATATGTGAAGAACGTTGTAATAAATATTGTGCATGGGATTGTCACACACTGAAGAAAACAGTCTCCATTTTGAGGAAGTTAGTTACCAAACATAAATGAACTCACAGAAGATATTTTTTCCAAGTGTTTTTCAATCCTGTACTTTATATTTCTAAATTGTTCATTGATATACATTTATTATTACTCTTTAAAATATATCTGGTATTCTTTCAATGAAGAACAAATATATTTAGTGGATATTAACCACCCTAAAATGTATTGATTAAGTTAAATCATTATTTAATTTCATAATTTTTTTTCTATGGTACTGGGGATTGAACTCAAGGGCACTTGACCAATGAGCCACATTCCCAGTCCTGTTTTGTATTTTATTTAGAGACATGGTCTCACTGAGTTACTTAGTGCCTTGCTGTTGCTAAGACTGGCTTTGCACTTGCAATCCTCCTGCCTCAGCATCAGGAGCCTCTGGGATTACAGGCATGCACCACCACACCGGGTGAATTTCATGAACCCTAACAAGAAAAATTGCAGGGAAATATTTATTTAAACCTAAATTTTTCAACGTTGTGAAGATTTCTGATATCATTTTATTGCTATATTATTTGTAAAAATAATTTTAGGGCACATTTTTGTGTAACCTTGAATTACACAATTATTATCTCAGTGTCTGAATAATTCTTGAAATTCACTCTTTTATTCCTAACTGTTGCTCAACTTAGGATAACAAGACAGATTGTTTTAAAGGGTAAAAATCAAAGTTCATTTTATTGAGCTAAAATTACTGTTTCTAAATTCATAGTCACTGGTGTTTAGGACTTCCTTTGATAAAAGAGTAAAATTTCCTAAAGTGAATTTCTTATTATCTTGTGTTTATTTTCTTTTTTTCCTTGTAACAATAGTTATTAAACACCTGAGTAAGATAATAAGAATTTAAACATAAAGTGAACTCAAGACTTTGTAAATTTAAAATCATTAGAGTCAGTTACTAATTAACAGGCCATCCACACAACCTGGTTTTCTGTTTCTTCTTTGTTTCTGCTTAAGTGTTTCCATCAGTCAACTGCTTTTGTTAACTTCGGTTATTGGATTAATGCCTGGTCATTTTATACTCCTTTCTGTCCTCCTCTTTCTTTCTTCTTCTTCTTCTTTTTTTAATTTATTCTTTCCCTCCTCCTTTGCTTCCTCTTTCCCTTAAATCTACCCAGTGATCACTTCTGATCATTGGGAAGAATTAATTTCATCACTTATCACTTCACTTTCCTCCCATTTGTGCACAAACACTGGTTTACAGGTATTTTCAATTGGCATGTGGTATTTGCTTAATTTAAACAAAAAAAAATCTTGATATTTCTCATTTAAAAATATCTTAAGCACATTAGCAAAATGGCAAATACGTTGTTATAAAATGATGAACTCCCATTTTAATCCTTGCAGTTTAATTTGCATCACTCAGTTTAAGAGATTCAATTGATTTAAACTCTGTGATTGCACATCTAAGATAATTAGAATAAATAAATGATATAAACACAATGATTATAGTAATTTTTAATTTGAGTTCTATTTTTTTTTCCTCATTCCATTAGGCAAATTTTCAGAAGGAGAAATGATGTATAGAAATATTTTAAAGCTTTTGGTATTTATTGTCAAACTGAATTGCAAGAAGCTCTCTTACTTTATCCTCCAGTTAGCAATGTATATTAGATATACTATTTTCTTAAGTTATTGCCAGCATTTGAATATCACCATGTATAAAATTCTTTATGATTGATCATTAAAGATTGGGGCTAATTAACATTTTTATTTTTATTTCTTTGTTTATTATTGAACTTTAAAATGTGTTCATACATTTATTAGCCGTTTAAATTTCTACTTTTACATGCAGCTCATGCATGTCTTTTAAATATCTGGTGTGTCAATTTATTCTTTTAATTTGGAGAAAACTTATTATTTAATATTTGTTTTCTTTAAATATAGGTCTGTTGTACAATTAATAAAAATGTGAGTTCTTGGAACATTTTTTGTTAAATTTTTCTACTCTTCTACAATATCCTGACACTGAAATCTCACGAATATATGTAATTTTTCCTTTTCAAATTTCTGTCTTTATTTTAACAACTAGGTTGACAGTTCAGCTCAAGGATTGAATTTTATCATTGAATTGCTTTCCCAGTTATTTGGAAATGGGAAAAAAATTAACCTTGACAAAATTTAAGAAAATCCATTTTACATTATTTTTTTTACTATTATTAGTTGTTCAAAACATTACAAAGCTCTTGACATATCATATTTCATACATTTGATTCAAGCGGATTATGAACTTCCATTTTTACCCTGTATACAGATTGCAGAATCACATCTGTTACACATTCACATTTTTACATACTGCTTTACTAGTGTATGTTGTATTCTGCTGCCCTTCCTATCCTCTACTACCCCACTCCCCTCCCATTTCCTCCCATCTTTTCTCTCTACCCCATCTACTGTAATTCATTTCTCTCTCTTTTTTCCCTTTCCCCTCAATTCCTCTTATATGTAATTTTGTATAACAATGAGGGTCTCTTTCCATTTCCATGCAATTTCCCTTCTCTCTAGATTTCCCTCCCACCTCTCATCCCTGTTTAATGGTAATCTTCTTCTCAAACTCTTCCTCCCTACTCTGTTATTAGTTGTCCTCCTTATATCAAAGAAGATATTTGGCATTTGTTTTTAAGGCATTGGCTAGCTTTACTTAGCATAATCTGCTCTAATGCCATCCATTCCATTTCCCTGCAAATGCCATGAATTTCTCATTTTTTAGTGCTGAGTAATACTCCATTGTGTATTAATGCCACATTTTTTATCCATTCATCTATTGAAGGGCATCTAAGTTGGTTCTACAGTGTAGTTTGTGAATTGTGCTTCTATGTACATCGATGTAGCTGTATCCCTATAGTTGGCTCTTTTATGGTCTTTGGCGAATAGTCCAAGAAGAGGAATAGCTGGGTCAAATGGTGGTTCCATTCCCAGCTTTCCGAGGAATCTCCGTACTGCTTTGAAAATTGGCCGCATGAATTTGCAGTCCCACAAGCAATGTACAAGTTTACGCTTTTCCCTACATCCTTGAAAACACTTATTGTTGTTTGACTTCATGATGGCTGCCATTCTTACTGGAGTGAAATGGTATCTTAGGGTGGTTTTAATTTGCATTTCTCTGACTGCTAGAGATGGTGAGCAATTTTTTGTGTCCTTGTTGATTGATTGTATGTCCTCGTCTGAGAAGTGTCTGTTCGGGTCCTTGGCCCATTTGTTGATTGTGTTATTTATTTTCTTATTGTTTAATTTTTTGAGTTTTTTGTATACTCTGGATATTAGGGCTCTATCTGAAGTGTGAGTAGTAAAAATTTGTTTCCAGGATGTAGGCTTCCTATTTACCTCTCTTATTGTTTCTCTTACTGAGAAAAAACTTTTTAGTTTGAGTAAGTCCCATTTATTGATTTTTGTTTTTAACTCTTGTGCTTTGGGTGTCCTATTAAAGAATTTGGAGCCCTACCCCACAATATGAAGATTAGAGCCAACTTTTTCTTCTATCAATGCAGAGTCTCTGTTTTGATATCAAGCTCCTTGATTCCTTTTGAGTTAACTTTTATGCAAGGTGAGAGAAAGGGATTCAGATTGATTTTGTTGCAAATGGATTTCCAGTTTTCCCAGCACCATTTGTTGAAGATGCTATTTTTTCTTCATTGCATGCTTTTATAAACTTTGTCAAATATAAGATAGTTGTAATTTTGTGGATTGGTCTCTGTGTCCTCTATTCTGTAAGATTAGTCCACTCACCTGTTTTGGTACCAGTACCATGCTGTTTTTGTTACTACTACTCTATAGTATAGTTTGAAGTCTGGTATCATACACTGCCTGTTTCACTCTTCATGCTTAAAATTGCTTTTGCTATTATGGGTCTTTTATTTTTCCATATGAATTTCATGATTGCTTTATCTATTTCTACAAGAAATGTCTTTGGGATTTTGATTGACAACGCATTAAAACTATAGAGAACTTTTGGTAATGTTGCCATTTTGATGATGTTAGTTCTGTCTATCCATGAACAGGGTATATTTTTTCATCTTCTAAGATCTTCTTCTATTTCTCTCTTTAGGGTTCTGTAGTTTTCATTGTATAAATCTTTTACCTGTATTGTTAGGTTGATTCCCAAGTATTTTATTTTTTGGGGGATATTGTGAATAGAGTGGTTGTCCTCATTTACATTTCAGAAGATTTGTGGATGATATACAGGAATGCCTTTGATTTATGCATGTTGATTTTATATCCTTCCACATTGCTGAATTCATTTATTAGCTCTAGTAGTTTCTTTGTAGAACCTTTTGGGTCTGCTAGGTATAGGATCATGTCATCCACAAATAGTGATAATTTAAGTTCCTCTTTTCCTATCGTTATGCCTTTAAGTTCTTTTGTCTGTCTAATTGCTTTGGCCAGTATTTCAAGAATTATATTGAATAGAAGTGGTGATAGAGGGCATCCCTGTCTTGTTCCAGATTTTAGAGGGAATGTTTTCAGTTTTTCTCCATTTAGAATGATGCTAGAATGAGGCTTAGCATAGAGAGCTTTTACAATGTTAAGGTAAGTTTCTGTTATCCCTAGTTTTTCTAGTGTTTTGAACATAAAGGGATGCTGTACTTTGTCAAAGGCTTTTTCTGCATCTATTGAGATAATCATATGGTTCTTATCTTTAAGTCTATTGATGTGGTGAATAACATTTATTGATTTCCATATATTGAACCAGCCTTGCATCCCTGTGATGAATCCTACTTGATCATGGTGCACATTTTTTTTTATATTTTTTTGTATCCAATTTGCTAAAATTTTATTGAGAATTTTTGCATCTAGGTTCATTAGAGATATTGGTCTTTAGTTTTTTTTCTTTGAAGTGTCTTTGTCTGGTTTCGGAATCAGGGTGATGTTGGCCTCATAGGATGAATTTGGAAGAGCTCCATCTTTTTCTCTTTGCTGAAATAACTTGAAAAGTATTGATATTAATTCTTCTTTGAAAGGTTTTGTAAAATTCCACTGTATACCCATCCAGTCCTGGGCTTTTCTTCGTTGGTAGTCATTTGATGGCTTCTTCTGTTTCTTCCATTGATATTGGTCTGTTTAAATTGTGTGTATCCTCCTGAATCAATCTGGGCAAATCATAGGACTCAAGAAATTTATCAATGTCTTCACTATCTTCTATTTTATTGGAATATAGGGAAACAAAATAATTTCTAATTATCTTCTGTATTTCTGTATTGTCTGTTTTGATATTGCCTTTTTCATACCATATGTTAGTAATTTGAGTTCTCTCTAATCTTCTCTTCATTAGCATGGCTATGGGTCTGTCGATTTATTTAGTTTTTTTGAAAAACCAACTTTTAGCTTTGTCAATTTTTTCAATAGTTTTTTTGTTTCAATTTTTTTGATTTCTGCTCTGATTTTAATTATTTCTTGCCTTCTGCTACATTTGCTATTGTTTTGCTCTTCCTTTTCTAGGGTTTTGAGATGAAGTGTGAGCTCATTTATTTGTTGTTCTTTTCTTTTTTTGAGGTATGAACTCCAGGCAATAAATTTCCCTCTTAAAACTGCTTTCATTGTGTCCCATAGATTTGATATGTTGTGTCTGTATTTTCATTTATCTCTAAGAATTTTTTGATTTCCTCCTTTATGTCTTCTGTAACCCATTGATCATTCAGTAACATATTGTTCATTTTCCAAGTGATGTACGATTTTTCCTTCGTTCATTTGTCATTGATTTTCAGTTTCATTCCATTATGACCAGATAAGATGCATGGTATTATCTCCACACCTTTATATTTACTAAGGGTTGCCCTATGGCATAATATATAATCTATTTTTGAGAAGGATACATGTGCTGCTGAGGAAAAAGTATATCCACTTGATGATGGTTGATATATTCTATATATGTTGGTTAAATCTAGGTTATTGATTGTGTTATTGAGTTCTATACTTTCTTTATTCAAATTTTGTTTGGAGGGTCTGTCTAATGGTGAGAGAGGTGTGCTGAGGTCACCCAAAATTATTGTGTTGTGGTCTATTTGATTCTTGAACTTGAGGAGACTTTGTTTTATGAAAGTTGCAGCACCATTATTTGGTGTATAAATATTGATAATTGTTATGTCTTGTTGGTGAATGGTTCCTTTAAACACTATATAATGTCCTCCCTTATACCTTTTGATTGACTTAGTCTTGAAGTCGATTTTATTCCATGAGGATGGCCACTCGTGCTTGCTTCCAATGACTGTGTGTGTGGTATGATTTTTCCCAACCTTTCACCTTTAGCCTGTGTATGTCTTTTCTAATCAGATGTGTCTCCTGAAGGTAGCATATTGTTGGATCTGTTTTTAATCCAGGTTACCAGCCTACGTTGCTTTATTGGTGCGTTTAAGCCATTAACACTTAATGTTACTATTGATATATGGTTTGTACTTCAAGGCTTGTTCGGTTTTTGTTTTGTTTTGTTTTGTTTTGTTTTGTTTTTGATTTGGTTTGTTTCTCCATGATTAGCTTCCCCCCACACACAATCTTTTGGTTTTTGTATATTTCCAGAGTCTTTCCTTTGTGATGGGAGACTATGACTAGAGTTGATGAATTTTATTGCATTTTAAAGCAGATTCATTCATTTCACAAAATGCGTATGGATTCTGATGGCATATAGCAATCTGCAGTTTGGTCTTGGGACTTATGTTTAGGCCGAGTGATGTGATGGTATAGAGATTGGTATATCTTGGCAACCTTGGAAGATTGCTGTACTGATGAGGAATATTAACAGGAGAATGGTCTGGAGTATTTGGGGGTAGCTAGGGAATTGGTAGCACTATATAATGCCTCAGAACATTTACCTATACACATTTAGTAAATTACACATAAACAGCATCAGAATCCTTGGGAGGAAAGGTATTAGAAGAGGAGAGAGGAAGTCACTAAAGAGAATGAGAGAAAACAGGTTGAATTCAAGAAAAGGGGAATAAAAAAATTGAAAAGAAATGAAAAAAATAATAATAAATCAATTAATTAACTAATTAATTAAAAATTAAAAATGGAGTCTTAGAGTTCGATTATTCTCTTCCAGTAGGTGGAGCTGTGCCCACCGGATAAAGCTTCTCCTTTCAATACACAGGAACCAATCCCCCACTGAGCAGCTCTCCAATCCTGGGCGCCCAGCCACTTCCCTTCTTATCCTTCAGCCCAGCTCACCCGTGACATTCACCACAAAACTGGCTACACGCTGGGTTTGCCACTCCCTGGAGCCAAATTTTCTTGAATGACTGGGCAAACTCTCTCTCTTTGCCATTCCCCTAGACCCTAAGGTTGTGGAGTGTGGGGTTGGGAACCGTCAGTTTATTCTGCCTGCCCTCCGGTAGCCATGCCCCTGGGAGCTGGCACAAGAGACCTCGGTTGTCAGCGCTGGTGGGAGCGGTACCGGGGGTCAGGCGCCACTCCTGACTCCCTTGGTCTGACAATCATGCTCACGGGAGAGCTGGGGGGGGGGGCTTGAGATTTTCCCACTTTGGGGAGAGGAGGGGCCCCAGGGTCACACACCTGCTGATGCCGGTTTCAATGAAGCTATTCCCTCTCCTGAATTCCGGTGACATCAGTTCTCTGCCATGATGGTGTCCAATGCAATGGGTGGCTGTTCATTCCCTTTGCAAGGTGTCCCATGCAAAGGGTGGTTCTGGTCTGGCTCTCCCTGGTCTTGTCTCAATTCTGGGCCCACTGCCTAAGAAGGCTAGGTTGGTATCACCTCAAAAGATTCATGAAGGAACCGAAGAGTTGTTTTTCTATTCCGCAGGAGCGTCTGTAGTGCTGAGTCACAGTGGTTTGGTGGCAAGAGGCAGACAATCAGCCAGAAACTGCATACGGGGAGCCTGAATTCACCTGCTGTGGGCCTGGTGTGGGCTCTGAGGAATGCAAACTGTTTGTCTTAGGTCCACTTCAGCCCAGCATTTTCAAGTGATCCTGAGCAAACAGCATTCAGTTGATTTAAGACTCCCTTTGCTCGAGTAGCTGAAGAGGTCACAGAATTGATCTCTCAGCGCCTGCTGCAATGTTGGATTCCCCCATTTTACATTATAATAAAGATTAATATGAGAAATCCATCCTTATGATGGAGGAATGCATAGAAGTATATAATAGACACCACTTGATATAGTGGGATAGACAAAAATGTGTTGTTAGAATTGAAATCATAATAATGCAGGCTATGGTGAGACATATGGATCTCTATTAAGTAGACATATGGATCTGATTTTAGTAGAGCAAAATTTCTACAAACAACTTGTTAGCA
This sequence comes from Callospermophilus lateralis, assembly GCF_048772815.1. NCBI lineage: Eukaryota > Metazoa > Chordata > Mammalia > Rodentia > Sciuridae > Callospermophilus > Callospermophilus lateralis. The sequence goes on from NW_027516260.1 coordinate 144,902, forward strand.
ACAATACTACCAAGAGGATCTATGTGTCTGAATTTAGTTATTATATGATGCAAAAATATGACAGTCCTGAAATCTCAGAACATTCTTATAATATTCCTTTCTCATCACAGGAGACTAACAAGTGGGATCTAGAGATGAATCTTGCCTAATTTTTAATCAGATATTTAGGATGCTTTTGATAACTTCAGGTGAACTCTACTTGAACACAAAAGCCAACTTGAAATATATCCATTATTTTTCTCTCATATTCTCCTTATTCTTATCAGCTGAGGACAAGAGTATTTAATATATAGCTTCAGGGGTAGGTTAAATGTAGAAATTTTGCCTTGTTTTTCTAATAGAGACAGACACTGCTACTTGGTTACCTACTGCCAGCTTTTGATAGCACCATAATGTTATTTTTATTTTTTTTCTTGAATACATGCTTTATGGTTTGAGATGTCAGAAATAAATTAATTAAATATAAGATCAACATAGGAGGGATACACTATTAAATGTACATGAAATATTTATAGAATGCTGTGTTCTTTAATTAAGTAAAAAATATACAAATGGAATAGTGCTTGGTTTATTTTCTAGCCTAGTCCTCTCTGAGAATATTGTTAAGATTTGTCTAAAGTAAACAATGAGGATTAAAAGGAATCTATAAAGACAAAGGATTTGCTCCAACTCCCCATATCTGTTTTTCAACATTAGTTGTTGTGTACTATTATTTCAATCAAAATTTTTATATCTTGATTTAGCTGCAGATTTCCTTGAAAACTGTCAGAGATCAAGTAGTTCAACCTTCTCATTTTACACATGAGAAGGCAGAGAGCTTAGAGGTTAAGTGCTTTACTATATATTTATAATCCCTTACTAATTAACTTCTGTATCATCACCAAAAGCTTTAAAATAGTTAATATGTGAAATTATTAACAGGAATGGCAAAGGCGGGAACATTTGGAGTTTACCTCCAAGATCCCTGCCCTTGCCCATATCATCTTTACAAGAGCACATATTCCAAATATGGCCACAGTTGTCCTACTTGGCCTTCAGTATCTAAATCACCAATGTGAATTAGCTCCAAAATACACCCTGCTACAATGATGTTACTATCCTTGATATACTTGCTTTATGATGATTTTACAATGAGACTTGAAGTGCTAATGTAGCAAAAGGAAAATGCAGGATGGTTCTTGAGTAAACACAAAAATAAAGAATAAAGGAGGTTTAAAGTAGCTAAAGAGCGTCAAGTGCAAGCCAAGCTAGTATGACAGTATGTTATACTAATGAAACTTAATGCTAGAGGTGTTTTTTTTTTTTTTTGTACTGGAAACTGAGAACTAATGTCATATTACTTTTTGTCCTTAGGTTGTTCAGAATTATTCACCCTAAATTCTAATTGAATATACTACTTATTTTAGTTTGAACTCTCATGGTATAAGTTCTGAGATAGAGAATACCAGGTAAAAAGTATATTGTGGACTGCTCTTTGGAGATACTGTGTGTGTGTGTGTGTGTGTGTGTGTGTGTGTGTGTGTACAAATAGGATTAAATATAGGGAAAATTGATCTACAACACAGTTGCAACTGAAGCTTCCCCAAAGTCCAGTACAAAATATTGCAGATACATTAGCTGAGTTACAGCAAACTGGGGCAAAACAGCTTTACACTTTATATTCTTTCAAAAGTCAGTAATCAACTTTGAGTACCAGTCTGGGAGGGGCTATAAACTTGGCAACTGTTACCATGAGCCATAAATTTATTTAAGAAAGATAACTCATATTTATTAGCCACTAATGCAAAGTAAAATGTTAAAGCCAGAGAACTTACTTGACAGCACTTAAGGAAATTCTTATCTTCTCTAGCTATCTCTGAAGGGCAGAGAGTGAGAATTAGACTCAAGATTTAATCATAAAGACTGACACTTAGAGATTTAGCAGATAAACTACTTAAAGTCTGTGTTAGGGTGTTCCTGTTGCTATAACAAAATATCTTAGACTATTGTATAAAGGGTAGATATTTATTTGTCACTGTTCTGTAGGCTAGGAAATCCAGATCATGGTGCCAGTTGGTTGGTGTCTTTTGAGTGCCTTCTTGTCATATGTTCACAGGACAGAGAGAGGCAGCTCTCTGAAGCTTCTTATATAAAGACACCAAACTCATTCACAAGGGTGGAGCTCGCATTATCTAGTCCCCTCATGGACTTTGATGGTTAGTTTCCAGCAAACAAAGTCAGAGGATGGTGCATGATTTCTTTCTCCTATGCTATCACTACCAGATTTTTTTTCTTTCTTTTTCAAAGGAAGTGGTGGGGTTTCTCACTCACAATCCAGGCATATAATGTAATTAGTCTCTGTTGGTTTCTTCCATGGGAAAGACCTGGCCTGCAAGGAAACTGTACAGGAATTGTTTGCTCTGAGTAAATAATAATAATCTGCTACATTCCAGAAACCTTAAGTATGAATAGGAGACAACATAAGAAATAAAACCAAACCTCTTTTGTGTTCTTGAACACACCATGCACATTCTTGCCTTAGATCTTGAAGTTGTCTTTCTCTGGACTTCGTTTTCCCAAATGTACACATGGCTAGTGTCCTTACTTCATTTAAGTCCGTGATCAAATTCACCTATTGTTAGAGTCTGTAAACAAGTCTGGATGGCACCTGGCAAAATGCCAGAGGGCGTGGTTTGTAAAGTAACAAAAGCGAGCCATTAAGTGTGGAGATTCCTGATTGGTTGACTGCTGTATCTAGTTTATGCTAATTAGATAAGCTGTGTAAAATGTATTAATACCTCTGTTATCCTACAATAAACGGCTCCTATTCCTGCTGCATCAACGTACACAAGTCATTCGTCACCCCCCCCCCCCCCCGCAGATGGTGGCCCGTACGGGGAGCCCCGGGACACTCGGGGGTAAGTGATGAAAAAAAGCTGCCTGTCCATAGATAGGATGGGAGCAATCTGCTCATCCCTAGGCAGATAGGGCGAGAGGAAAAATGTCCATTTCAAGAAAATTGATGCAGTATGTTTGTGTCTTGTTTTGTCTTGAAATGTTGTATTGTCTCTGTGATGGAAATATGGAAGATGTGAGAAGTAAATTGATAAGAGAAAAAGGCACCCCAGTAGAACCAAGAATAGATAGGGCATGTGTTGATAAAAGCCCAGAAACTCTAGTCAGAAAGAAAAAGAAAGTTCAGAAGAAAAAGGATTATCAAGAAAAAAAGTTGCAGCAAAAGGCTATTACTGAATACTTTTCGATACCGGAGGGTGCGTGAAACCAGAAGGCAGCTGCCACCTGCCCAAGCTGATCATAGTGCAGCAAGAATTTTCCAAGCGGTCCCCGCCCCCCTGCCCGGGGGAGCGGAACGCCACTGCGAGCCCAAATCTAAACCTGACCTGGAGGCACAGTCTCACAGGCTTTTGCTCCCTGTGCCCGGAAGCAGTTTGAGTCTGGGACTCTCCCTAGGGCCATCTGGGGCTGCCCGGGATGCTACAGCTGGCAGAAGATGCTACTGGCTTCCCTGAAGTTTGATCATTTCCAAGGCCAGTAACTACAATGGGTCTCCCACACCTGGAGGCTGATGAGTAATGAGTACTATTATGGCTTATTTCAAATGTAAAAAAACCTTGAAATAATGTACTAAATTGTTCAAAAGGTTGTTTTCTTAGTGAAATGCTACAGGGTTTTCTTTAGCCATCCGGAGTTCCTGCCTTCGTCCCAGTGCTGGTGAAAACAAAGGTGAAAGAATTTACAATGTTGCTGAGAACTGGAGGAAACTTCGGCTGAGAACCCGAGGAGACTTCGGAGCTGTTGCTATTTCTGCTGCTACAACTTAAGCTAGCTGCCTGCAGAACTTACCTGGACTGTGATTTACCTGGACTGTGAGTTAATCTATTGAGACACTGCTTTACCTTGACTGAAATAACAAACTGTAATCTACAACAAATTGTAACCCGGTGTCTTTGCTAATGGTGTCATTGCTGGTATAATTTTTCCAAGGGCTTTTTGCATGGATCCATCAATTGGATTAATATTGTAACATTTTGTATCCTCCCTTTCTGTTTCTAGCAGGTTATTTATGATGTTTGTGTAAAAACCACTATGGTCGTTATTTAAATTAAACAAAAGGGGGATATGTTAGAGTCTGTAAACAAGTCTGGATGGCACCTGGCAAAATGCCAGAGGGCGTGGTTTGTAAAGTAACAAAAGCAAGCCATTAAGTGTGGAGATTCCTGATTGGTTGACTGCTGTATCTAGTTTATGCTAATTAGATAAGCTGTGTAAAATGTATTAATACCTCTGTTATCCTACAATAAAGGGCTCCTATTCCTGCTGCATCAACGTACACAAGTCATTCATCACCCCCCCCCCCGCAACCTATGGGTTTAACTTCCCTTGTCCTCTTTCTACAGACGTCATTCCTTCCACACTAGATGCTCTATATTTCACACAGTTTTTTCTATCTTCAAAATACTTATCAATCTAAATATTTAGTATGTCTTTTATGTATCATTTATCTCCCTCAATGCTGCTCCTTGAGTGGGAGGATAACCAGTGATTTAATTTACTGCTGTGTCCTCAGACCCTTACAAAGTGCACTGGTGGTGCTTAAGGAGAGTTTGCCATATTAATTATAAATGAGTAGGAGTCTCTTGCAAGGGTGATGATATCTAGCTGCTACAAACAGGAGCTGATGTTTAAGCTAGCTTCTGGAGAGAAAATAAAGCATTGCTCCTAAAAGGGATTAAGAAAGAAGTTTCCAACTGTCTGCAGAAAAAAAGAGGAACATAAACAATGCTTTCAGTGTGTTATTAAATTTAGTAAAAAGACTGTTAATTATTTCATTGTTGAGTTCACTCTACTTTCTACATTATTCTTCAGAAATATGGGGAGTACTGCATGTTGCTTCAATTCTTTTTATGCTGTTGAGAACTACAAAAAAGATATTTGGTCTTTTATTTAAGGATAATGAAACAAGCAGGACATGGTGGTGCATGCTTGTAATCCCAGTGGCTCAGGAGGCTGAATCAGGAGAATCTCAAGTTCAAAGTCAGCCTTGACAACTTAGTGAGGCCCTAAGCATCTTAGAGAGACACTGTCTAAAAGTAAAAATAAATAATAAATAAATAAATAAATAAAGGACTGGGGTTTGGCTTAGTGGTAAAGTATCCCTGGATTCAATGCCCAGTACAAAAAAAATGTTTATGAACCAAAAATTGAGACCATCTAAGCAAATTACCCAAAGTCATAACTCAAGGAAGTTGTGTAGTCAGAAATTGAAGATACTATTTTCCAAAATAAAAGTCTCTTCTACTTTTTCATATTTGATATATCTTCCTACAAAGTTCACTAAAGTTACTCAGAAACTACTCTATGTACAAAGAATAATGGTGTTCTGATGATCATCATGTGGCTGAGCCAATTATTTTACTCAATTTTCATTGAAAAGTATCATTAATACAAACCACCTCTCACCTGTATGTCAAATCTGTGGTTTTAAATTACTGACAAACATTGAATTTGGAATCATCATAATTGACTGTACTAACAAATTGTTTTGTGATATATAAGTTGGTATTTTTTTTGGGGGGGGGGAGTGATACCGGGGATTGAACTCAGGGGCACTTGAACACTGAGTCACATCCCCAGCCCTACTTTGCATTTTATTTAAAGACAGAATTGTTTCTAAATTGTCTATGAATTGCTTAGTGCCTCACTTTTGCTTAGACTAGCTTTGAACTCGAACTCGTGATCCTTCTTTAATCTTCTGGTCAGTGAGCTCACAGCCTCTCCTACGCCCAGCACCAAGCACTGATCCCGATGCAAACTGTGGACTCCGGCTAGTGCTCATGTATCAGACTAGGGTCATCAATGGCAGCAAATGGGCCACTCTGTAGGGGGTTGTCGACGGTGGGGAGTTTGTGCGGCAACAGGGCAGCGGGGATATGGGAAGTCTCTGCTTTCTTACCTCAATTTTGCTGTGAGCTTAAAACTACCCTAAAAATATCAAGTGTCCCTTTAACACCCCCCGCCACTGCTACAAGGGTAGGAGGCCAGTGACCTGGTCCAGGGAGAAGCCTGGCCAGGTGGACTTGAGAGGTAGGACAGGAAGCCTGCGTGGGTGTGAGGGATGAGGGAAGGAGCCGGCTTCCTCCTTCAAGTCCTATAATTTGAAAATATGCATTGAGACCTCCGTGTGATGAGTCCACTCAATGCGTCCATGAGGACCAAGACAGATGCACCTCCACCTTCAGCCTGGAGACCCAGACAGGGTGAAGGCTCTACCCCTGAGCGACACCCCAGCCCTCTCCCTGTTTCAAGTCCAGGACGGTTTTAAAAACTTTCAAAGACCTTTGTACCTTTGGATACTTTGTTTCTCCTCTTATCAGTCATATTAAAACACAGTCACACCCCACACCAAACATAAATTTTTCTTTTTGCTACAAAAGTAATCAAACCAGGTGTGGTGGTGCACGCCTGGAATCCCAGCAGCTCCTGAGGCTGAGTCAGGAGGATCACAAGTTTGAGGCCAGCCTCTGCAACTTGGTGAGGCTCTAAGCAACTTAGCAAGACCCTCTCTCCAAGTAAAAAAGAAAAAGACGGGGCTGGGGTTGTGGCTTAGTGGCAGAGCACTCCCCTAGCACATGTGAGGCACTGGGTTTGATCCTCTGCACCCCATTTAAAAAATAAAATAAAGGTATTGTGTCCATCTACAACTAAAAAAAATATTTTAAATAAACAAATAAAAAGGGCTGGGGAGGTGGCACAGTGGTAAAGTGCCCCTGGGTTAAATCCATAGTATATGCAAAAAAAAAAAAAAGGAACTTATAATTTTGCAATTGTACCTATTTCAGTTAACTGGGTGCTGTGTATTACTCAGGTGGTGGTTGTTACTTTGAAGTCGTTAAAATGCTTTGTTCAGGTCTAAAACATCTCCCAGGCCCTTGGACTCCTCCCAGGTGGGGGCTGAGCTCCTGGTACTGGAGAATAACCCTCCTGGGCTGGGGCCCACTTCCACCCTCCTCATGGGTCCTAGCAGTTCAGGTCGGGCAGCGGGCACTGAGCTGACCTCGGTGCAGACCCGCAGGCACTGAGGGTGGGCATGTCCACCTCCCAAGGCTGCGGGGGCGCTCAGCATCAGGGCATGTTCTTACTCCTCGTTTTCAGATATCACTCAGGTGAAAACACTGGATAATGAAGATCCTGTGGAGCCAGATTCCTGGGAACATGCCCGAGGCTCCCCCGAAGCCCCTGGCCCCAGGTTGAGGCCTCATGGGCTCCAAGGTCAAGTCGCAGCCCCTCTCTCAGCTCTCAGGTCCACACCTTACTCCACTGGCCCCCTTTCCTGTGGCTTTTCTTCCCACCACGCCCCTCTCTGCAACCCAACATCCTGGCATCTTCCCACTGCCAGGCCTCTGCCCCTGCTGTGGGCTGTGCCCAGAATGCCCTCCCTAATGTTTGTTGGATCTTTTTAGGTGTTAAAACATTGCACAGGCTAGACATGTTCACTACCGGAAAATCAGAAAATATCAACATGTAAAAATAGGAAAATTAAGCCAGGCGGGTAGTGCATACCTGTAATCCCAGTAGCTCAGGAGGCTGAGTAAGGAGGATCACAGGTTTGAGGCTAGCCTCAGCAACGTAGCAACCCAGTCTGGAAATAAAAAAAATTTAAAAAAAAAGAGCTGGGGATGTGGCTCCGTGGTAAAGCACCCCTGTATTCAATCCCAGTACCCAAAAAAGGAAAATTAAAATAATCAGTAATGTCATCATTCAGGAATAACCAAGATGAATGATTATTTTCTGTATACTTTTTAAAACTTTCCCCCCCACCCGTGCATACATTTATACTAACAAAATGTAATGAATGCTGGCTTTCAAGTGAAGTATTATAAGCAAAAAAAAAAAATGTAGAGACTAGTATAACATATACCCATTCAAAATCAAGTCATGAGAAGTCCTCACAATTTTACTGTTTTTTGTGTTTTTTTTTTTTTTTAATGAAAGCAATCCTCCTGCCTCAGCCTCCCAAGTCTCTGGGATGCCATGCCTGCACCACTGGGTCTGAGGGGATCTGTGTTTTCAAGACCAACTGCCCTGAGAACTCTTGAGCCAGCTGCTGCTTCTACCTGCAGGACAGGAGGGCCTGGTGTCCCTAGAGTTGGCCCATTTACCTCTTCATGAGCACCTGCCCCTGGACTCTGACCTGTGCTTACACCCTGGCCTCTCCTGCCCTCTCTGGCTCACAGACTCTGCCAGCCCCTGCCAACTCCTTTATGATGTTGATCACTTTCTTGTTTCCTTTCCAGTCGTTCTTTGATTTCTCTCTCCCTCCAGAAGTGAATGTTTTCTTCTCAGGGACTCTTCTTTTCTTCATGAGCATCACTTCATAATTTACACACCCCCAACCAGAAGTTACAGCGTCTACAGCAAACTACACATATGGATTTTTAAAAAATATATGGGGCACTGAAAAAACATTTTGAGGGGGGGTGTGTACTGGGGATTGAATCAGGGGCACTCAACCTCTGAGCCACATCCCCAGCACTTTTTATTTTTTTAAATTGTGAGACAGGGTCTTGCTAAGTTGCTTAGGGCCTTGATAAGTTGCAGAGGCTGGCCTTGAACTTGTGATGCTCCTGCCTCAGCCTCCCGAGTGGCTGGGATTACGGGTGGGCACCACCAGCCCCGGCACCAGGGGATTTTTGAGGACTGCAACTATTCTAAAGCCGGATCGGAGTGATGGTTGAAAACTTGGTGTATTTACTAAAAATGAGTGAATTAGACTCTTAGGTGAATGTTGTGGCATGTCTGTCACACCTCAATAGAGAGACATTCGACAGAAATGACATGGTGCCTACATTTGGGGGCATCATAATCTAATTGGGGGCTGGGAGTAGAGCATGTGCTTGCCATGCCCAAGGCCCTGGGTGCAATCCCCAGCACTGCAAAATAAATAAATAAATAGATAGATAAGGGTCATTGTCATCAGGTCAGTGTAGAGTAATGAAATCTGCGAAATACAACAAACGACATGAGGACTCTCAGGAGCCGTGACATGGGACTGATTCAAAGGAAGGAGACAGGGAGGGAGTTCGGGTGAGGGGTCAAGACCTGGCAGGAGGAGAAAGGCCAGTGTTCTAGAAGCTTCTGAGCCAACATTTACACACATCTTATAAATTCTCACAGAGGTTTTGAATTGGGTCAGGCAGTGCACACCTGCAATCCAACCACTTGGGAAGCTGAGGCAGGAAGATCGCATGTTGAAGGCCAACGTGGGTAACTTAGCAAGACCCTCAGCAGTTTAGCAATATCCTGTCTCAAAATAAGAAATCAAAAGGCCCGGAGATGCACACCCGTGGAAAATCACCCCTGGGTTCCATTCTCGGTGCCAAAAAAATTAAAAGAGAGGTGCCTGGACCTGCCTGAGAACACACAGCATATACACCACAGCAAGCCCATGGCCAGCGTTTGACACAAGGTCTGCAGGTGCCTTGGGTGGCACTGGCCCCCCTGCCAGAGTGTTCTTGCAGCCAGTCCCAACACCCAATCCACACATGCTGGGTGGCGTGTACGCACGGACCTGCCACAGCCAGGGCTTGGGCCACGGTGGGTATTAGAGGTGCCTGGGCACGTGGTGGGTGAGGAGCAGCAGAGACTTGTGTGATGTGACTTCATGCCGCCAGGAGGGCTGTGACCCAAACAGTGTGAGTCACAGGCCTGGAGGCTGTGAGATCCCCGGCGGCCCCACCCTGGCTACAGGAGAGCCACAGACTCCAAGCCGACCCGCCCCCTTCACGGTTCCTCCCTGTGCCCGAGCCTCTCTCGTGGGCCTCCAGCTCCAGGGTGACACCTGGAGCCTCACATGCGCTTCCTAACTGCAGGACCTCCCCCTGCACCCAGCCTGGCTCTCCTGTCTGCTGAACCAGGGCGTCGATGATGGCAGGGAGCAGATCCGGGGTTGGGATCCACATCCCTTGGCCTCTCATCCCTGATCTTTCCCACCTGCCAGGCAGAAGGCTTCCTGCCCACAGGCTCAGTGTTCTCAGCTCCATCCTTGCGTCCAGAGGAGGCGAACACTAGGACCCACCTTCCTAGACTTGGCTTCCAATGACCTGAGCTGGGGTCGGATGTGGGCTCCCCAGATGAGGCAAACGCTGCTGGTGCAGGCACTCATTGAATAAAGAGGAGACTGAGATCCAGAGATTCCGCGAGACTTTCTCTGCCCAAGGCCACCCACTTATATGGAGCTGCAGTTGGAGTCTTTGAACCCTCCCCTCCACATCAAAGAGCTGTAGGGATGCCAGAGGAAGCCACAGAAAGGGGCAGGAGCCTTTAAGGCAGAGGTGAGTTCAAATTCTGCATTTTGCCCGCTGCAGTGGAGCACGCCCATAATCCCAGAGACTCGGGAGGCTGAGGCAGGAGGATTGTGAGTTCAAAGCCAGCCTCAGCAAAAATGAGGCGCTCAGCTACTCAGTGAGACCCTGTCTCCAAATAAAATACAAAATAGAGCTGGGGATGGGGCTGAGTGGTCAAGTGCCCCTGAGTTCAATCCCTGGTACAAAAAAAAAAATCTGCATTGCTACTTATGGATTGGGTGACCTGGGCAAGTCTCTTCACTGCTCTGACCCTCATTATCTTCAACTTGTAAACGAGTGGTCATGCGAGGGCTAAATGAGATAGTGCTTGCAAATAGGAGTCGGACGGACATATACAGAGCATCAATCCTGTGCTGATCTCTGTTTCTGGGGCTGCAGAATTGGGGTCAGGTAGTAAGACCAAGAGAGTAGAGGTAGGTAACAAGCTGAGGGAAGGGGAGGGAACAATTTGAGCAAAAACTCTGAGGTGAGAGAGAGAAGCTTGAGGAACATCTGACTAATCTCCCTTCTGAAACTTGAGCAGCAGACTTGAGATGTGGCACGGGTATGGAGAACAGGAGTGGCTGGATCAAGGGCTTCTTTCCTAGCACTTCTGATTTGGAGTCAATGTTTATTAAGTAACTTTTTTTTTTTTTGCTAAGTCATGTGCATCTGTAAACCCACCTCTTCAAAACAACCCTTCAGGTAGGCGATATCCTTTCCAGCTTAGAGATGAAGCTCAGAAAAGCAGACCCTCATCCAGGCAGGCCCCCAATCCTGGTGAGATGGGTCATTTTGTGGGTCTGACCTGTCCCTGGTCCTGGGCTCTGGCTGCCTGGGTTGCCCCTGGGGAGTTCCCATTGCTGCATTTGCATCAGGGCATCTGAAGACCTTTCTCCCAGCCTCTCCTTCACCCAGGCTGGAAGGGTGTGGCTGCATCAGCTGGATATCCCCAGGGGGGGCAACAGAACCTGGTCTGGGACAGCCAGGCCCAGAGTGAGGCCAGCTCCCCAGGAACCCTCCCAAGAGCGGGAGGATTCAGACCCCAGGATAGACGCCAGGATTTTCCCTGAAGGCAAGGCCTGGCTGCTGCCCACCACCCAGCTCACCTGCTGCCCTACTGCCTGGGGGACCCAGTCCCTGCAAGCTTCACTGCCTGGGGCACTCCTCCCTTCCCTCCTGACCTGGTTCCACTCAACCTTTTCCTCCTCAGCTCCTCGCACCCCCCTCCCCCTGACAGTTAACCCCAGCACCAAGCACCTCCTCCCCCTGGGACCCTTCATCCCTGCTAAGTGGCTCTCACCCTCCTCTTCCGCAGGCCACCCTGCCTTGCCCAGTCCTGTGCTGCTCCCGTCCTTCACCATCTGCTCCACCTCGCTGTCAGATTCACACTATGAAATGTTTGTTTGTTATAACATTTCTTCCACTTACAAAAATGCAATGGGTGTCTACTCGGTGTTAAAGCAAACATTTCAAAACGTTTATCCAAAAGGAAACATTGAAAGAAATCTCTCTAGCACCTGGACTGAATTGGTTGTTGAGATTAAAGGGAATATTTCTCTTAAGAGCTTCCTAGAAGCCAAGGCAAAGAGGGAAATATAGTGGGTTATAGTAGCCTGGTCCTGAGATGAGTTGGTTCCTCGAAACAATACATGCTTCCTCCCTCAGCTGGGAGGGGCTGGATGCCATAGAACCGCTCCTGCAGTGAAGACACGAGGAAATGGCTTTCCAATCCCCTGGCACCTGGCAGTCTCCCTGTGCCCCTGCCAGCTAAGGCTGGGGCTTTCTTCTGCTTTGATGCTCCCTCTGGCCTACTTCCTCCTCTATCTCCCAGGCTCTGGTCTGCCTGAAAGTTGCTGTCAGAGGAGTTTCCTCCGGGGAAACTGCAGAGGAGATTCATAAATCAAAAGAGGAACTAGAATAGAAAAATGTCCACAGGCCCAGGTCCAGCCTCCGTGGCCTGTTGCCTCGGTAACTGAACCTGCTACCCACCACAGCGACCACAGCGACTCAGCTCCCTCTCAGTTCTTCAGAAAAACCACCCTGAGTTCGAATCCCACAACCTGTAAGCTGCCCCTGTGTACTGCTGACCTCGGCCCAGAGACTTTGCTTCAACTTCTCAGCGTAGAGAGTGGTGGAAATGCCCGCCTCGAGGACTCAGGGTAGGTTCCAGGCAGTGCAGCCTCGCTTTCTTTTATATACATCCCCACTCAACCACAGAATGGATCTGAATCACCTTACAAAAAAACAGCATTTTAAAACAGACATTTCCCAGAAAGATAAGAAATCATAGACAAGTTGGCTCATCCCAGTTCCCCACTGGCCAGCTGTGTGACTTTGAACAAATCGCTTTATGTCTCTGAACCTCAGTTTCCTCCTCCATAAAATGGGATGATAGTGATCTTCCCCCCACCTTTGGTCTATTGTAGAAGTCAATAAATTAGTTCACAAGAGTTCTTAGCACAGCGTCTGGCATATAGTGTGAAGGCAATGTATTTTAGCACTTATTTTTATGATGTAATCTCAGTTTTCGTTTATAAAAAAAAGTAATCTGGATAAAGCAGAGATGCGGCCAATCCAAGTCCCTGCTCTATTAGAAACACTAACTCCTCCTGGTGTTGGGGGTCGGTCATTGAAAAATAGTTTAAATATTTGCCCAGTTCTTTTGAGAATGTTAAAGTGGATTTCATCCAGAATCTCAATAAAAGTTTCCTCAATCCCTTCCTACTGGCTTCTCCCTCTTTCCCTTCCTCACCCTTTTGTCCCCCTGGCACGCAGCTGAGCAGCCCCCAAGGCCGTGTCCTGATTCCCTCTGAGCCCCCACTCCTTCCCACCTGCTCTCCTGCAGCTCCCAACCCCCCCACCCCCCACCCCCCCTACGCCCTCTCCTGCAGCTCCCCCCCTCCGCCCTCCACCCCAGGAGACCCACAGGATGGGGCAGGGCTGGGGCTGCTGGACCACCAGGTCTTCTTCCTGGGGGGAGGCAGGGAGGGAGGGAAGCTGGCCACGGGTTATTGATGGCTTTCCTCTCCAAACGGACAGACGTCTGTCAGCGCAGCCAAGTGCACAATGGCAGGGAGAGGCTGTGGAGGTTGGTACCCGAGGAGCGGGGCGGCGGGGGCTCCTCTTCTCCCCTGTTCATTTCTGCCTTCTTGGCACAGTAGGTGTTGTATTTGAGATCAGGAAAACAGAGCTCTCTCTCCCTTTGCGGTGCAGGGGATGGAGCCAGGGCCTCTCGACCCCTCTCACACCTGGGCAAGGGCTCCAGCCCCAGCTGCACCCCCAACCCCTAATTTTTTTTTCAAAAGTTAAGTCAGGAAACCAGGGCAGAGGGAGGAACGGCATAAACAGTAAGTCAAGTGCAGGTGGAGTGGGTACCCTGAACCTAGCCCGTGTGTGTGTATGAGTCTTGAGAAGCCCCAGGATGGGCTCAGGGTAGACTTGTTGAACAACAGCCGTCCCTGGGCTTCAGGAGTCTCATTCCTCCCTGAAACTCAACTGGCTGTGTCCTTCCCTCAGAGAAGTTGGTGACCCCAGAAGCTAGAGGGGTGACCCAGTCGGGACATCCAGGCCCCCAGGCTCACACCAGGTCCCGGGGTGAGGCAAGGGGAGAGCGTGACTACCTCTGGGCGGGGTTGGGTGAGCTAGGAAATGGCCCCATCAGGTCTGGGAGGCCCCTCCTGACTGCCCTGAGCAGGGGGCCAGTTGGTCTGAAGCTGGTGCCCTCCCCTGCCAGCCTCCTCCTCGTGTCTTCCTGACTATGTCCTCTCAGCCAGGCTAGTGTCAGTCCCTGGACAGTCCAGTGATTTCGCCAGGAGCCCTTTGATCATAGTTTCATTTAAGTATGAAAACAAAACAAAATTAAAATCTCTTTTGCGTCTCACTCTATCTGCACGCCTTGGACTGCCCAGGTTGGCCGGGAGCTGACTGACTTGGCACACGTGTGGCATCAGTTAAAAAAAAAATCAGCCAACCAAAAGGGAGGCCTTGAGGACCCATTGTGTGCTAGACAGTACGGAGCAGCTATTCCATACAGGATAACAGGCCGAGCAGAGTTAGAATGACACCAATATCAGCTGTCACCACGTACTGACTAGTGAGCCTCTTTGCAAATTCTGGGCTATTCCTTTTGGATCCTGGTGAGTCTTAAGGCTGGGAAAGCTAGAAACTGGACCCCAACCAGACCACGGGCTAGGTCACCTCAGAGGGTCCCGCTCTGAGTGGTCTGACCAATCAGAACCCTTGGCCCTGGTGATTGGCCAAGGAATTGACACATGTCTCAATGAGAGCCAATGAGTCTTGGTTTGGGGAATGTTGTTGGAACTATTGGGAAAAATTAATCCCTGTTTCTGTTGGAGGTGCTGAGGCAGTAGGATGTGAGCCTGGTATTGCTGGCAGCCACCTTGTCATCATGAGGCGAGAAGAAAAGGAAGAAAAGGAAGGGCAGAAGAAAAGGAAGCTGTTCTGAGAGATGGAGTGAAGGGTATTGAATCCAAATGGCATCATCTGATATCCTCAAGGAGCCATGCCTAAAGCTAGCTTTCCCCTGTACTTTGAAGTTATATAGGCAAGAGAGTTCTTTGTTTTTGGTTGGCCAGATTAAATTGGCTTCTCTGCCAGTTTGAGCCCTGATGCTCTCTGACTGAGCAATCGTTGTGACCAGAGGCTGGAGTAGCTCTCCATCTCTAGGAGTCTAACCAGGGAAACATGTTCTCCCAACACACAATCACCATGTGTCGGTCCGAGAGGGCATGAATGTTGAGCAGAAGCAGGAGGCCAGCAGATGAGAATCCCTTCAGAACAGCTGTGTCTCCTGGAGCAAATCACTTTCCCTCTCTGAACACTGATTTTTCCCACCCGCAATGTGGATGTGGGTGGCCATGGGATATTATGGGAATCATAACATCTGTAGTATAGAATTGTCAGAATCATTAAGAAAATGCCGCAAAGCACCTACCAAATGATAAATGTCTGGCACACAATAAATGCTCAACGCCTACTACAGCTGGTGTTCCCAGAGAGCTTTGGGGGAGATGACCTCTGAGGACCCCAAGGAGACAGAAATAAGCCTCAGAGTTGGCAGCAAACTTCAAGTGCTTCCCCTTGAGCCGCCTAAGACCAGGGGCTGCTTCTCCCAGGGCAGCCTGGGGGACGGAAGAGACTTGGATTGGTGTTGGGAGGCCTTGGTTCTGATGCCAGCCCAGTGAGTGGCTTGGGTGGCCCTCTGCTCTTCACCTTGCTCCCTACCTGTGGCACTCCACACGCCTCCTGGCCATCCTCCCTGTGTCCTTCCCTCTACAGTGAAGAATTCTGAGTGCTGCCAAACAGAGGGGGGCAGTGCTACAGAGAGTTATTTGCTCAGAGCCCCTCCCCACCTCTGGGTCCTCATACCAGCTGCCCAGGACTCTGCGCCTAGCTCTTCTCTCCCTGATATTCCCAGGGTCACTCAGGGCTAGTTCCTGGACAAGGATCCAGCCAACTGCTTCTACTGCTCCCTCCCAGTAGTAGGTTCTCTTTTCTCCTCAGTCCACTGTCATCCCCAGCCAGTTCAACCCTTCATCCCCTGTGGGGAGTAGGCAAGACTTCCCAGGTCTCTCCTTCGGAGCTCACAAACTCTTAGTCATGCTTCAAAACCCAAGTCCCAATTCCTCCAGGCTGCGTTTGCTTTCCTTAACAGGTACTCATCATGCCAGCTCCACATTAGTTTCTTAACACAAATATAGAGGATGGTGAAACAGACACAATAAATGCTCAATGCTTTCACGGCACACACAGTGTTTTTCTCCCTCTGTCTCACAAATTGGGCCACACACAAAGTTGTAGCAAATCCTAACCACGTCCCTCTCCTGTGTGCACATACACACCTGCACAAGAAACGCGAAAAAACCCACAGGGATTTGCTCTCTTTTTGATTATAAGACACAAAGTCTCTTTCCACCACACCCACGTGCATACACAACATAATGCAAATGTACAAATTACACATCATAAAAATATACAGAGACACTTTTTTACTGTTTTATTTTTCCTGCTTCACTTGCACCTACACAATATACATGTAGAGACAGTTTCTCTGCTGAATCTACCAATGCACACGCCTGGAGAGCCCGCGCTCTTCTCTGCTTCCCTCCCACACCCACTCGTCCCTCTCTCAAGCTCTCTCTCTCTCTCTCTCACACACACACACACACACACACACACACGTGCAATAACAATCCCCAAATATAGCCGTCTGTCTTACCTTCACACATAAGCACACAGGCACGCGGAATCCATCCCTTCCCCCTTTTCTGTCTCTTGTCTCTCTCTCTCTCTCTCTCTCTCTCTCTCTCTCTCTCTCTCTCTCTCTCTCTCTTTCACACACACACACACACACACACACACACACTCACACACACGCAGCTGCAGAGCCCCGAGTCATACTCCAGTGCAGGCGCCAGGCAGGAGATAAAGGTCGCCAAGACTCCCGCGCCCCGCACCGGACACCACCTCTCCCCAACTCCTCCTGCGCTCAAAGCCAGTCTCGGCGGGTCTGGACTCTGTACCCCGAAGCCTGAGGCTGGAGCCCGCGCCGGCCCTCCGAGGTCCCCAGGCAGCCCGGGCCTCGAGATCCCCGCGCGCCAAGGGTTAAGGGGCTCGCGGGGGGTGGGGGGGGTGGGGGGAGGGGGCGCGGGAGGGGGAGTCCGGCCTCCGCGTGTGATTGGCTGCGCCGCCCGGGCCCGGGCTCCCGCGCCCCTCCATTGGCCCACGGCGGTCCCTGCCTTCCCGGGAGTGGGCGCCGGAGCCACGCGCTCGGCCGCTGGGAGCCAGGTGTGCGGCCGGGGCAATCCAGCCGCGCCGTCCGAGCTGCACAGCACGCCGGGAGCCGGAGCCGGAGCCGGAGCCGCAGCCGCAGCCGCCAGTCGGGAGCCGCCAGTCGGGAGCCGTGAGCCAGGCCGGAGCCGAGCACGCGCGCTATGGTGAGTGAGGTTCCAGCCTGTGCACTGTTCTGGTCCAGCCTCAGCGGTCTCCGTCGGCAGCCACGGATGGCACCCGGGCCCGCCCGACTCGCAGGGGCTGGGCGCCCGCTGCAGTGCAGCCCCCGCTCGGCCCTCGGGAGCGTGAAGCAGTGCAGCCCCCGCTCGGCCCTCGGGAGCGTGAAGCCGAGGGACGCCCGGGCAGGACTCGGCTCGCCCGTGCCCCACGCCCCGCTCTGGCTTCATGGTCTGAGGCCGGTGGCGCGGAGCTTGGTTCTGGGCAGCTGGCCCGGGCTGGGTGGGGAGGACTCGCGGTGGCCGTTTCGGCTTGGGGACCGTTGGTGCGGTCTGATTTGGGGCATCCGGAAGTCCTTTCACCCTGCTTGGCGTGCAGACCCTTGGCGGCGGGCTGGGTCGGGTTTAAGGGTGGTGGTGATTCCGAGGCGTCCGAATCCATCTGGACCTGAGTGTCCCGAAAGCTGGGGGCGTTCTGGGGATCCACTTGGGAAGTGGTGTCTGGCTGCACCCAGAGCATTCGCAGGGCTAGACTGGGACACTCCTGGACTGCTGATCCCGCTGTGGCATAAGGGTTGGTGATTCCAGGCCAGGCTGGAGGCTGTCAGAGACCAGGGGCACTTGGAGGCTGTAAGTCCAGAGGTCTGGTCTCCCCAGCGTCTCCCAGCAAGAGTCTTCAGAGGAGGGGCCAGGTGCTGGCAGGGATGGGCAGAGGCACCAGAGACAAGGGGGACCAAGGGGAGGAAGTTTCATGCGGGTCTCTGAAGCCCTCAGGGAAATCGTTTTGGTCCAGGCTGATCCAACATTGTCCTTGTCTGGAGGGAGTTGTCTCCTGCCCAGAGCCAAGGCCTTTGCTCACCTCTCCAGGGCCTGGAGATTTCCTCTCCATCACCACGAAGAGGCCACCTGCTTCTCTTTGGCCCTTTTCCAATGGACAAGTCCCTCTGATTCTGTCGCCTTCCAGTCAGGTTCTGTGCCCTCTGCAGTAGGCACAAGGCATCAGGTCAGGCCCCAGGAGAGCACGTGCCAGTGATGATGGATGACAGTCCCAGGGATGCAGCTCATCTATTTCTCTTGTGATGCTGCTGCCAAGACTGAGGGGCACATTGGGAACAGCTGAAGAGTCCCCAGTGACTACGCAGGACCACTCCCTGCTCTGCTCAGCTCCAAGAGACTTCTTACAAACTCCCTTTCCCTGTCAATCACTTCTAGAATTTTCTTCCTTATGCACCAACTAGAATCTTCCTCCTCTGTTCCACCACCTACCTCTTTAGAGAACTGTGGCTTTATTCTACCTGCCAAAGCACCCAGACACGGTCTTGGACTCCACCTACCTCTGATTTAAGAATCCCACAGGAATGCTCTGCTTGGTCACTTTCACTGTTAGGGTGCGTTACCCGTGGACCAGCACTTGATTCAAAGTCTTAAAATATGAGTCATAAAAGAGGGTAAGTCTGTGAGATCATGTCACCCATTGTGCCTTCAAGCTCACTCTGACCTAAGTTACATGAAAGGAAGTCTTTTTTCCTCCTTAAAAACCAAAAATAAAGAGGAAGAGGGAGAGGTCCCCACCTAGCCTTGGTGACACTTTCCAGAACCTCACATCTGAGAAGCCTCCCAGCCCATCAGGAAGATTCCAGATTCTGGCATCAAACAGGTCTGGGTTCCAGTTCCAGCTCCTCCACTTCCCCACGGGGACTTTGGTCAAGTTGCACCATTTTCCCCCGGGTTACAACTTGGCTCATCAATGACAGGAAATGATAAGTCTTATCTTCTAGACATGACATGGAGATTGGTTGAGATAACCCAAGTGAGAATGTTTTGCTTGGATATAGCTTAGTTTCCTTACTTTTACAACCTTGAGCTCAGGTTGGGAAGTTCTACCTAATGTCTGACCTGTTTGATAGTCTGGAAGAAGGATTAATGTTTATCATGATGTGAGGAGAAGAGGATAGTGATATGTAGACAATATTTTGTGTGTCATTCAACAGAGATTTATTGAACACTTATTATATACCAAACCTTGTGCAGGGGAAGAAAAAACTGAAATGCCATGTTAAGAGAGCGTCCACCAGTCCTTTAATGTCTACCTGGTCCTCAGGCTATGTGACATGTCCTTAGGAGAGGTGGCAATATCACACCAGGAGAGGACTGACTTCTGGCTGGAGAGATGAGAGAAGGCATCACTGAGCAGGTGGCATGTGAATTGGAAAATTCATCCCAGTTCAGGGACCTGGGTGACATAGGAGCTGAGTGACATGGAACTCTGAAAGCCCAGGATGGAGCTGGCCTGGCAAGTGTGTGAGGGAGCCAGGAAGAGGGGGGTAAGTGGGCAGAGGGGTGCAGGGGCAGAGAGCAGGGTGCAGCAGGCTGAGTGGAGGTCCCAGGGTGGATCCTTGACACACCACCTGTGACAGGCTTCCTTGGCCCCTGTCATTTAGCTTTTCCCCAAACAGGGGTCCCTGGGCCATCATTCCTGAGTTGGGGGCGATTCAGGACTGCCACAGCATTTGCCCCTGGATCTCCTGCTCTGTGGGTTTCCACCAAGCCTAGTGTCCTTCCCCTCCAGCGTGGCCAAGGTTCCCCTGGCCCTGGGTCCTGATGGGGCTCCTTGGCTGACCGTGTGGGCTGCTTCCTGCTCTGCTGCCCAACTCCTTCAAGCTCCGCTCCCCACCAGGTCTCTACCCCTTGGCAGGGAGTCAGCACTGATCTTAAAACTCAGTGGAGGGGCTGGGCTGGGGCTCCCCGGGTTCCAGCCTCAGCACCACATAAAAATAAATAAAATAAAAGCATAAAAATATAATAACATTATTAAAAAGAAAAAAAACCCTCAGTGGACCCATCCCACCTCCGTGCAGGCTGGGGATGAGGTGGCTTTTTGTACCCCCTGCCTCTGGCTGTCCTCAGACCACCCAACATCAGGCACAGAGAGGTGTGGGAGGCTGCCAGGGCACAGTGCGCCAGGACAGGCACCCATCGCCTGGATGTGTGAAAGGTGAGCCAGACAGGCAGGCTCCAGGGAAGGAGACCAGCGCAGCTTCCCCTCTGCCCACACGGTGCCTTCTCGTTCCAAGCTGGGGCCTAAGAGCTGCAGGTCATCTTTACACCCAGTGGTGGAATTGAGGACAGGTCCAGGGCACAAGTTTGAATCCTGTTGAACTACCAACTTGCTGTGTGACCTTGGGTCAGCCACCCTCCCTGTCTGTGTACCTTCCCTACCAAGGGGGGCAGATTGCCCCACTTCTTGGGGTACGATTGTGAGGACACAATGGTTGTGGACACTATTAAAAACACGAGGGGCAAGGTTATTGTTTGAAGGTAGGAGGGTGGCCGCACACCCGGCCACAGTCGAGCCTCAGCCACTTGGGCAGGCAGCACCTGTCTGGTAACCGGGTTACTCACGTTTCCTGGCATTGCTAGGTTTGGGGTAAGTAAAGATGTTGTCGCTTTGTGTTGAGGGGTGAGTCCTTGTTTCCCGCCAGCAGCCAAGGGGCTCGTCCCTGGCAGGCGAGGAGCTGCTCCGGTGCAAAGCCCTGGGGTCAGCGGCACTGCGCTGGCCTGAGCTGAGATCGTGGCTTAGCTGAAGTCCACGCTCTGGGGGTTACAGGGAGGGGGACCTTCAGCAAATGGTGATGACCTTTTGTGCCTCTGCTCAGTGTCTTTTCAGCTGGCGAGGCCAGTGCCCGGGCCACGGCCAAGGTGCTTCGTTCATTTATTCACCAACAAGTGCCTGGCCCAACACGGCGCTGGGATCAGGGTCAGCATGGAGGGCAGCGTGGTCTCTCTGCCACAGCTGGGGACAGGCCGATGTGGGCAGGGAATGACCAGTGTAGTTACTGCTGCCAAGGAGACATGCGGAGCCAGGGGAGCAGAGAGGGTACCTGAGGACAGGAATGGTAGGGGGCAGTTAGGAGGCCACGAGAGGGGCCTGGGGGGACACCGGTGGTTGGTCGCAGGGCACTGCCCCTGCACCCCCACGCCACTCCATCACTCTGCCTAGAGGGCCGTGAAGACGAGGATCCCAGGGTCCCTGCAGCTCCTTCCCCTGTGGGCCCTGGCCTCCCCCCCACCTTCCTTCCCTCGACCTGGAGCAGACTCGGGTCTCAGGGAACCGCAGCTTAGTGGGGGGACAAGTTCCCACCAGGACAACACCCAGTGCCAACCGGGGTACAGTTGCAGGCTTCCCGCCAGGGCACGCATCAGGGAAGCCATCCCGGCTCCCGGCAGTGCCCCTAGGTGCTTCACTTATCCAGATAAGAATGGGGGGCTGTCCGCCCTTCCAGAGCCACGTCAGCAGGCAGTGAGGAGCAGCACCCTGCAGCCCCAGCGTCACGATGGCGCTAGGAGTCTCTGCTGTCTCGGGGCCCTGCAGGTCAGGGTGACTGGGGTGTCTGCAGGCCTGTCCTGGCCCCTGACAAGCCTAGGAATTGCTCCCCTCCCCCCACAGGGCTTGGGGGGTAATACATAGAGGAGCAAATTTCTGGAGAACATTCAGGGAATAAGCTGAGGGAGGGGCTGACATCAGGGCCCAAGAGGGAGCTAAGCACAGAATGCTTCTGCTAAAGGGAGATTGGGAGCCATGTGATGTGTGCGGGGGAAGACTGAGGGGTGAAAAGAGCACCTACTACACACCTGCCTGGCACCTGAATGTGCCCTTTGCGGGGCATGGTGGTGCACTCTATCATCCCAGTGACTTGGGAGGCTGAAGTGGGAGGATCCCAAGTTTGAGGCCAGCTTCTGCAACTGAGCAAGGAACTGTCTCAAAATAAAAGCTAAAAAGGGCTGGGATGTAGAGCATCAGTAGAGGGGCCCTGGGTTGGATTCTCAATCCCTCAAAACAAACAAACAAACAAAGTAATCTCCCTGATCGGTGCACCAACCTCAGGCAGCAGCCACTTTTTGAGTTGTGGAAGCCAAAGCTGAGGCTCAGGAGCCTCTCAGGAGCCGGGGCTGGCATGTGGCAGCACCTGCTGCCCCATTCTTCAGAGCTCTGGCCTCACCCCAGGGTGCCACTAGATTTAGTGAAACTCCACTTTCCTGGGAAAGCCCACCCCTCCCCACAGGGATGAAGCTCTCAGGAGCTAACGGGGTGGACAGGGTGGACGCTGGCCAGGTTGAGCTGCTGATTATTTATCTTTGACCTTTGTGCTTGTGACAGTTAGAAAGCCCTTTCGTCCCCATTCACTGAGTGTCTTGGAACCCACTGGCAGGGCAAGGGCTCAAACCCAGGCCTGTGACCCCCATCTTCCGGACTCCAGGCCCCCCAGCTGTGGATGTCCCGGGCTTTCTGACCACATGTCCCTGGCCCACAAGACTCCTTCCCTCCTTGGCTGGGAGAAAGGAGGCAGTAGCCAGGAGGAGTCCAGTTACCATGTAAACACAGTCATGTCAATATTTACCTCTGGCTGGAACCCGAGCCTCCCACCTCCCTGCTGCCTCCAACGCCCAGCCAGGTGCACGTGGCCTGCTCCTGGCTCAGGTCTGGCCATTGAGAGCAAGGCCAAGGGTGGGGACCTGCCTTCCAGCCCAAGCTGGGCCACTAACGTTTGATGTGACCCTGAACCAAGCACTCTCCCTTCCCGGGCCGCAGTCTTCCCATCTGTAAAATGACACGGCTGGAATGGACCAATGTAAGGGCTGTTTTCAGCAGTGACATGTAGGGTGATGAGCCCAGTGCTGTGGCACGGCCTCGAGCCTTGGTTTCCTCATCTGTAAGTGGGATCCCAAGGGCACCTGCTTTGGAGGCTTGTCGCCTACTTGCCGTACCCAGCGAGCTCTTGTCACAGGAGAGGAGAGGGACGAATGGTAGTGGTGGTAGTTGTTATTCCAAATAAACATTTTATGACTCTCTGAATCCAGACCTGTGTTGCGTCACTTGGGAATCAGAGCCAAGGGTGGGGACTCTAACCTCAAGCCCTCCTGCTACTCTGGGGCCACAGGCTGGGCTGGGGGATCCCAGGGGTGGAGAAAGACCCCTAGTCAGCACCGCCCCTGTCCCCAGCTGCCCAGTCTTTGGAGTCCCTTCTTATTGGGCTGAGGTTCAGGGCTGAAATGACCTCAGAGATGTGCCCTGAGAGGAGCGAGGGAGGGCGGAGGGAGCGGGAAGGGGAGGAAGGACGCATTTCCTAAGCTGCTCTTTCGCACAAGCTCCTGTTCCCAGCCCTGGAGAGGAGGGCAGCTGTGGGGAGGACTGGCAGCCCAGAATGTGCACAGGGCTGGATGGGGACAGGGGGCTGCCGGGGTAGTAGGAGAGGGCCTTGGAGGTCTTTTGCAGTGGGCCCAGATTCAAACCTGGCTGCGTCACTTTTTGCTGTGTCACTTGCGACAACTTGTCCCCTCTCTGAGTGGTTGCCGCCTGTTTTGTTGGGAGGGTTTCATCTGAAGTGCTTCGGAAGATGGGCGCTGGCTGGCACACGGGGGCTCCATGGCAGTCTGCTGCTGTAGCTGGCGGCCCACGCCTTCCCCAGGACAGAGTGTGCGTTCTGGCGGAGTGAGGGGACGTCACAGGCAGCTCGACTGTCCCAAAGGCACACCTGCACACCACTGGACCAAAGCGCAGAACATTTCCCCAATCCCCATGTGGCCCTTTGCCAGTCCCCTGGCCTTGCTGTCCCCTTGGCTGGCCTGGTTTGAAGTGCTGTCTGCCTGGTCCATGCAGCGCTCCATTCATGCCTGGTTTCCTTCGGTGGCAGGTGGCACCGTTTCTGAGGCCGATCCCAGGGGCGCGGGCTCCGGCCTCTGGTCTCTTTAGGCTGAGTGTGTTGGGGGATGGACGTGGCAGTATTGGTGGATGACATTGGGTTGGCTCAGTCTGATGCTACTGTGGCCTTCTTAGGGGTCTCTGCAGACCTGTAACCCCCGTCTCCTGGTGCATAGCCAGGAGCGGGAACTGGCTGTTGTGTGGGTGGCCTGAGTCTGACCCTCCTGGGAGCTGCCCCAGGATCCCGAGTGACACAGAGCAGATGGGTCTCCTCTCTCCTCCAGCTCAGTGAATGCTTGGAGGCAGGAGGGAATCTGAGGGCCTTCCCTGCCCCAGGGCCTCAACCCCACTCCAGCCTTTCTGTCCCCAGCGCCTGGCAGCTCCCAGCTGCATTCTGTCCCACGCTGAGCCTCTGCTTCACCTGGCGCTCTCAGGGGTCCTGGCGCTAGAGTCCCCAGCCATGGGGCCTACCACTGTTAGGCTCTGTGGCCTTGGGCTGTCCTTCCCCCTCCCCATCCTCGGTCTCCTCCCACCGGGAGGCTGAGGAGTCCCTGGTGTCTGGTGGCCTCCCTCCCTCGGTGCCAATGGCTCCTGCTGACTGCGTTCCTCCGCTGCAGGCTGGGGGAATTCCTGCCACATGTTGGCTGGCAGGGATGCCAACTCTCCTGCTGGGTAGGCCTGGGCTGCCATTCCAGGGACAGGTCCTCAGGCCCAATCAGCAGATGCGCAGAGACAGGGCATGCCCTCCTGATCTGCACCCTGCTAGGATGGGGGCACTCATACCCACTGGGGCTGGCTGCTCCTGCCTGACAGCAGCTGCCCTGACGGCTTCACAGTGGGGAGCACCGAGGCTCCAAAAGAAACTTGCCTGGGGATCCCCAGCAGGTAAATGGGGGCTTATTCAATATCTGCTATCTCTTATCCTTCTAGAAAATTCCACAGCCAGCTCAAGTGAGACAGAGAGGAAGGCCCAAGTATACTACCGTGCATGTATGAATGAAACCAGGATCGAGGAGCTCAGGGCCAAGCCCCTGATGGAGCTGATTGAGAAGGTGAGTCCCTGGGACACACTCTCGCCTCCTCCTCCTGCTGTGCCTCCTGCCAGCCCCTCTGGCTGCAGCTCTCAGGCCCACTGGTGCTCAGCCACCCCACACCTCCAGCCTCCGCACCCAGCTGGAACACGCAGCCTGTCTGTCTGCCACTGCGTGTACATGCACGTCTGTGCATGGAGGGACTGTCTGTTGTAATGTGTGGGGTTGTGTGTCAGTATCTGTTGAGGACATCTAAGTGTCTCAGTGCATCTGCGTGGGTCTTGGGGACGGTATTCACTGGGAATCTCTTCCTCTGGATTGCCACTTCCTTTTCTTCAGGAGGTGGGTGTGAGTGTGCGAGAGGTGTGTGTTGTTCCAGAGAAACCAACAGGGAGTCTTAGGCCAGCAACAGAGCCAGACCTGCTGGCTGGAGGCCTCACCTTGCTCCTGAGCCCAGGAGAAATCTTCCCTCCGGGCCAGGCTGCCTGGCACAGACAGAGATGGCTGTGGCTTTTCTGGCCACCCCTTGCTTGCTCAAGGGCTTGCCATCCTATCTCAGTTCGGGGAAGGTATTGCTGCAGGCATGGGGACTCTCCCAGTCCCTCCTGTCTGCCACAGGCCCCATGTGCTAATGTGTGCCAATCATGGAGGACCAAAGAGATTTTTTTTTAAATTCTAACTTGGAGAGAGACCAAGGTAGACAATAGCTTATCAGCCTTTTTAAAAATACAGAGCCTTATTTCCCATAGTCACAATTGGATTTATGTCTTAATAGTAATCACGTTCGTGTGATTGATTGTCCAACAAATGAACAGCACATGGGGCAAAGTCTCTGGGATTCACAGCTCAGTTGTCAAGGATGAGTCTTTGCTCCCTCCGTGGGTCTCCAGGTCACAGGTCAGAAGCCCTTTAATTTGCCCTGGACGCTCCCAGAGGTCAGATGACTGCTCCAGGGTCACAGAGCAAGTCAGCTGCAGAACCAGAATTTGCATACAGTCTCCTTACCTGCTTCCCCTCCCTATTCTGCTCTGCCTTCTCCCAGCTCGGAGGCTGGAATATCACAAGTCCCTGGGCCAAGGACAACTTCCAGGACACCCTGCAGGTGGTCACTGCCCACTACCGAACCTCACCCTTCTTCTTTGTCTACGTCAGTGCAGACTCTAAGAACTCCAACAGCAGTGTGATCCAGGTAAGCAGGCCTGGGCCAAGGAAAAGGTGTGGCCTCCTGGGGTGGAGGGAGACCTGCCCTGGCCCTAGGCAGCAGGCTCTGGTTTCTAAGCCGGGGTTATTTCTGGCAGCCCCAAGCAGTGAGATTTTTACAGGCAAGAGACTATGAGAGGGCAGACTACCCATCTTGGTGGGCAGCTCATCGTGGGCCTCAGAAGTGACGAGTGATATCAACTTCTGTGCACAGCTGTAGCCACCTCTTTGTCCCCTTCCTTAGCCTCTGGCTCTGTGGTGCTGCTTGGAATGCTTTTGGTCCATCTCTCCCACCAGAGCCTGCCCAAGGCTGAGGATCAGCACACCCAGGAGAGCCCCCAGATTAGGGGTCATAAAGGCTTAGTTCTCAGCCCCCAACTGTGCCACACACTCACTGTGTGACCTTAGCAAGAGGCTCAACCTCACTGAGCTACACTTCCCTTTTCACCCTAATGAACTATATAATAGCAGCTACCCAAGGTGCGTCAAAGTATAGCCAGAAGGTTCCAATGGTAGCCATCAGGAATTGACCCTCCTCTGCCTGCCCCACTCTCAGGAAACCCTGTACTGACACTGTCCTCTTGAATCCTCATTCCAGCTCCGAAGGTTAGGTATTATCTCCCTAACTTTCTGGGCAAGGAACCTGGGGATCAGAAAGGTTAAGTAACTTGGGTTAAGGTTAAGTCACCTGTGTTGGCTCCTCACCACTTGGGAAGGGTTTAGAGAAGTAGGGTGCATTGCTGAAGCCAAGGGGTGTTTAAAGAGGAAGGAGGCTCTGTCCAGCCCTCAGAAGGGCCCAGGTCCCTGCAGCTGACCCCACACGTGGGCAGGAACGTGTCTGTCTTATCACCGAGTGATCCCATCTGTGACTTCAGCTACCAGCTTGTGCTCCTGCTGGAACGTGAGCTGGTCCTCAGTGCCTGGTGTGAGAAGTCCTGGGGCAGGCAGAGGCCGCAGGAGACACACAAGCCTGCAGCAGGGCCTTCCTCTCACTCTGCCTCCCTCTTTAGGTGGACCAGTCTGGCCTGGGCCTGCCCTCCAGAGATTACTGCCTGAACAAGACTGAAAACGGAGAAGGTGAGTGCGCCTTTGCGGTGGTTCTCCCACCGTGTCCTCCACAGCATACCTGGGCAGGTCTTAGAAGCTGGGGGAACACAGGGGTATCACTTTCCTGCTGGGCAACAGGCAGCCCAGGCAGGGGAGGGATGCCCCCAGGCTCGCTAGTTCATATGCAGGCACTGTGGGCACAAAGGGCAGGGGTTAGGTGTCATTTGTCCCCATTGTAGAGAGCTGGCAGTAGCAGCCCCCACCATTTGAGGGTCTCAGACCTTTTATATACCTCACCTCTAACCCTCCCAGTCACCCCAAAGTCACTCAGCTTCTCTGAACATCATTTGCTTCATCTGTCAAATGGATATTCATTTTACCTTGCCCTATACAGAGGAAGAAATAAGTCTCAGACACAGAAGTGACCTCTTCAAGGTCACACAGCCAGTAAGTGGGGAGATCCAGAGCCACAACCAGATCACCTCCAACCGCTCACAGCTCTCCCTTCCCCTGCCCGGCCCACTGAGGCTCACTCACCTGTCCACGGGGCTTGAGGTCCAGTAGGAGAGGGAGACATTACTTAACGGACCACCCAACTAGATGCCAACTGTATACATTGTGATCAGGGCAGAGGGAGCCGAGAAAGGACTTGATTCAGCTCTAGGGATGTGGTGGCAGAGGGTGGTTCAGAAAAGGTGCATTTCCAGAACAGGAAGATGGCTGAGGACGAGCCCTGAAGGCAGGGCCAGAGCAGCAGGGGCCAGCCTCAGGGACCTGTGTGTGTGCAGAGGCGGTGGGCTTTACCAGGAGCGCCACAGACACCAGTGAAGACACACAGCACCAGAATCCTCCCCAGAGCTATTTTCCAGCATGTTTCCTGGGCCCCATGCACAGGGCCGCAGCTGGGCCGGCCTCACCTGGCCCACTGGGTGGCAGGTGACAGCCACTGACAGACAGTTTGGGGGTGCTGGGCCCTACAGGTGCTGACTGGATACCTGAACTACATGGTCCAGCTGGGGAAGCTGCTGGGCGGCGGGGATGAGGACGCCATCCGGCCCCAGATGCAGCAGATCCTGGACTTTGAGACGGCGCTGGCCAATATCACCATTCCCCAGGAGAAGCGTCGGGACGAAGAGCTCATTTACCACAAAGTGACGGCCGCCGAGCTGCAGGTATCCTGTGCATCTGCTACTGCAGGTGCAGGGCCACTGGAGTCGGACAGGGCTCTTGGGGGGAGGGGTCATACCAACTTCATCGTGACCATAAAGCCACCCTTGGGAGGAGGTGTTTATGCCCAGGTTACAGATAAACTGGGGCTCAGACAAGTAAGATTACCTGCTAGTGACCACAGAGTGCAAAGGGACTCCAGAGCCAGGCTTCTTCCCTCGCCGGGCTGCTTCGTGTGACAGTGTTTCCCTAGCAGCTCCATGGTTGTGACGTAAGGCTCACACGGACAGGGGCATTCCCAGTCATCCAGCACAGAGCACTAAGTAAAGGTGGGGTGTGGATTCCTACATTGCTTCTCCCTTTGCTGAACAGGAGATGGAGAGACATGGTCAGGCCCTGGAGGCTCCTGAGGGCAGGGGTGCTGGCCCTTGGACTCAGGCTTGGCTCAGCTCTTGACCATGTACCTAGGCAATATCCAGAGGCGTAACGGGGAGTCAGACCTGCACTTTCTGTGAAACTGTGTGACTCACCAGAGACCTGCTGTCCCCTCCGAAGGTCAGCCTTGCCGAGGCTGCCCCCTGGTGGCTGCTCAGGCCTCCAGGGCCTGGGGTGGACTTTCTACTGCTTCCTTCTTTCTGGCCCGTGTTCTGTTGCTGACCCGCATGCTGTTGCTGACCCGCTTGTCCTGGGCCCTGGTGGTCTCCGAGGAATGAGCAGAGTGGTCCCACGTATCTCCCAGTTCCTTGCCCTCAGGCAGGAGCACCTGGTGGCCCTTGCTGTTCTGCTGGGGTGGACCCTGCGCCTGCAGTGGGTTCCACTGGCCAGTCTTCTCCCCACTCCTCACCCATCCATTCCTTCTTCCTTCAAGGAGGAAGTTCCTGCCCTTTTTTCCTCCTCCGTCTGACAGATGTATCAGGAGCCACCTTGGGCCCCGCTTTCCTGTGCTTCTGGTCTAGTGGGGACACTAAGAAACAATCCCAGTCTCCCTGCCTAGTGCTGTGGGTGAGAGAAGCAGGACGCTGGGGCCCGGTGTGGAGGGGCTGGGGAAGCTGAGTGTACACCTGCCCCGCGGGGACCTTGGTGTGTGCAGGGCCTCGTAGGCTTCATTCCAGAAGTCGTGCTTCCACTGGGTTTCCTGGGTGAAGTGTGTGTCCCTCTGGCCCCAGACACAGGACTACAGCCAGCCCTGCTCCACCCTGGCCTTGTGGACAGCAGTTTGGCAGTGTTGAGTCCCAGGGCTGACTGGATACCTGAACTACATGGTCCAGCGGGGAGGCTGCTGGGCCCCGGGTGTGAGGGCGCCACCTGGCCCCAGATGCAGCAGATCCTGGGCTTTCCCCACCTGATGCTTCACCCTGTGCCAGGATCCACCACCTCAGTTCATGAAGCTCTCGTGAGCCCTGTAACTGGTGACATTCAGGAAACTAACCCACTTTCCCAGGTCTTTGCCCCAGGCCATGCAGTCAGGTGACCCTGATTGTTGGACCCAGTTTGAAGGTCTCATCACACACCTCTGAATTCTGTGGCCACAGAAATGTAGAGATTGGCCTGAGAGTCTCCTGCTAGGGAGAGGGGAGGCTCTGGGCCACAGGGGAGGCCAGGCAGAGAGGCCTACGGCAGTCAGCTCTGGAGACAGGGTCGCTGACCCCATCTTAGGGAAAGGATAGACAGTGCCCAGAGCTGGTTCCTGCTGGGGTCTCTGATCTAGGCCTCCTAATGCCCAGCTCATGTCACCAGCTCATGTCACAGCTGGGCGACAGGGCTGTGCTGGCGCTTGCTGGCTCAGGGCCCACTGTGCGCTTCTCTTCCCAGCCCTGTGGGGGTTTGCCATCAGTGTTGGTGGGAACATTCACCCAGGGATGACGCCAATCAGCCCCCTACTGAGACCTGGTCGATGACTTGTACCAGCACAATACCGCCTTTGGGAGCTGCCCCCGCACCGTCCCCAGCCTCATTTGTCCTTTGAGATCTTTGTTCCCCAATAGATAACATGTCCACTTAAACCCAGGAGCAGGGGCTGGGGTTGTGGCTCAGTGGTGGAGCACTTGCTTGCACGTGTGAGGCACTGGGTTCAAGTCTCAGCACCACATATAAATAGATGAAGGTATTATGTCCATCTACAACCAAAAAAAATTAAAAAATAAAAATAAATAAACCTTGTCATGTATGTAAGAAATAATAATAAATAAAAATAAATGAATAAATAAACAAACAAACCCAGGAACAATGGCCTTGGGGTGGAGCCCAGTGGTAAAGCCTGTGCTTACCTGCTCAAGGCCCTGAGATCAATCCCCAGCACCCCGCCAAACACACCCACAGTAAGCCATATAACCTCAGGAAAGTCACCTTCCCTGATCAGCAAACTCAGCCTCTGTGAATTGGGGGTCTTGTGGCTGACTGCCTGTCCCAGTAGGCGGGGTGGGTCTTAGGTGGCTTTATGGGTACGGTTTTCCTGTATGAAGGAAATGCATTTCTCACTTCCTGTTTTTGTCTTACATTTCACCCTTTCAAGAGAATAGAGAATGGGGTTTGAAATCTGCCAGGCCCAGGGTCACTTTTGGTGGGTCTTAAGCGATGATCGTAATTTCTGGGATTGCTAGCTAAGTCAGGTGCCCATCCAAGTGACTGACATATAGAGGCGTCTTTGCTAAAAGACGAGATATGCAGCCCAAAGCCTCATGTTCTGTAAAACTGCACACTAAAAATAACTGAGCGTGTGGGGAATACAGGGCCAGAGCAGACACATTGTGCAGCTCTGCTTGAGGAGGTGACACCAAGGGACACACGCCAGCATTGAAGCCCGAATCCTATGTGTTTGCACGTAAGTTGGGCCGCTTGGGCCGGCGTCAGACTCACAGAGACAGGTGGGGGTAGGAAGTGGAAAGCACAGAGTTCAAGTCTTGCAAAAGTCATCTGCAGCTGGGTGAGCCACATCCCCAGGCCTTTTTATTTTTCATTTTGAGACAGGGTCCCACTAGGTTGCTGAGGCTGGCCTTGAATTCGAGATCCTCCTGCCTCAGCCTCCTGGGTTTCTGGGATTATAAATGTGCAAGATATTTTACCACAATTTATTTTTAAAATGTTGTAGGACTTTATAACAAAAATCTGCAACCTCAAGAGGGATAGCTAGCATGGCTGGAGGCTGCTGCTGCAGGAGATGCTGGCCGTGACGTGGAGGTGTTGGGGGAGAAACCTCTGCACAGGGCACCTTGGGGTGCCAAAGGGAAAGCGAGATCTGTTGGGAGCTGACAGTTATGAAAAGCCAAGTCTCTCTCTGGAAAGCCCTTGGGTACAGGGTCTTTTTTGGGTCACCTTAAAACAGAGCTGCTGGGGCTGAGGTTGTGGTTCAGTGGTGGAGCGCTCTCCTAACGTGGGTGAGGCACTGGGTTCCATCCTCAGCACCACATAAAGATACATAAATAAAAACAAAGGCATCCTGTGCACCCACAACTCAAAAAATACTTAAAAAAAAAAAACAGAGCCGGCGCATGCTGGTGCATGCCTATAATCCCAGAAGCTTAGGAGGCTGAGGCAGGAGGATCAAGAGTTCAAGGCCAGCCTCAGCAACTTAGTGAGGCCCCAAGCAACTTAGCTGCCTCAAAATAAAAAGGGCTGGGGTTGTGGCTCAGTGGTAAAGTGGCCCTGAGTTCAGACCCCAATAACTCCCCAAAACAAACAAGTGCAAATAGCCGGGGGCCTGGTGTGTGCAGGGCTGAGCTGCAGGCCTCTCCCTTCTTGTTGCAGTCATCACCAACTTTGCTGTCCCAGCTCCCCACTTGGCAGCCTCACTTGTGGACCACAATTTACCCCCGCAACGCTGGCCTTCCTGAATGTTGGATCCTCTGCAGCAGACTTCTGCTGCTGATACTCTTGTTGAGTGGGACAGTGCTGGCTTCTGTGTGTGACCCTCCCAGTTACCAGATACACGGGACTCATTGTCATGATGATCCCTGTTTTTCATATGAGGTGCTGAGGCACAGATGGGCACATTAACTTATTAAAGGTTGCACAGCTTATAAGCAAGGAAGCTAGACCAGGAGCCCAGTCCAGCTCCTGATTCTTAACTGTTAGGGGTCTGAGGCTCCATTCTTCCTCTGTAAATGGGGATAATTGTGGCCACTGCTTGGTCAGTTGGGCAGTGGCACATGCCACATGGGAAGGGCGTGGTGATGGTGGCGGCTGCTGTGCCTGCTGCTGCTGCAGCCTCTCCTCCCACCCTGGTTCCGCTTCAGATGAGGTTTGCCTCTGGCTCCTGGGGACGCTGCCTCTGCCTGGAGCTCCATCAGCACCATGGTCCCAGGGAGAGGCACAATGACACCTTCTGAGGGACACCCAAAGACGGGGCTGAGGAGAAGCCACCCTCCAGCCTCACGCTGTCCCCTTCCCTCGCAGACCTTGGCACCGGCCATCAACTGGCTGCCCTTCCTCAACGCCATCTTCCACCCCGTGGAGATCAACGCGTCTGAGCCCATCGTGGTCTATGACAAGGACTACCTGGAGCAGGTCTGCGCCCTCATCAACGCCACGGACAGATGGTGAGGCCGGCAGCCCTGTTGGGCAGGAGTGGCAGGAGGTGACAGGGCGGCCGGACGCAGGGTGCTGCACCCTGGTGGGCTTCCCTGAGAGGCAGCAGAGGGTGCTGGTCCCCTGGGCAGCTTCAAATCCTGCTGCCCTCAGCCAGCTGTGTAGCTGTGGTATGTCCCTTGTCCTTTGTCGGGGTCATACTGTCACCCATAAGATGGGGATCAGATAGCACCTACCAAGCAGGGGATTCGTGAGAGTCACACAAAATGATTCATGTTTTAACACCGTGCCTGTCATGGAACAGGACTCCGCCAATACCACCCATAATTTTTGGTTAATACTTACGGGTTTTTTATTTTATTTTATTTTTTTATTTCAAAGGCTTATAAAAATGTTGAAAATTACAGAAAAATAGGAAAAATGTAAAATTATTCAAAATATTACTCTTGGTCATTTTGGGGGGTGTTTGTGTGTGTGCATATCAGAGAGAGAAGGTGTGAGGGAAGGGAGGTTTCCAATCCATAGCTCTTCTTTCTCCTTAACGTGACCTGATGGATAATCTACTTTTCCCTTGACTTTTCATTTTTATTTTAGTAGTAGGAGTACTGATGATTGAACCCAGGGGCACTTAACCACCGAGCCGTATCCCCAAACTTTTTGTATTTTATTTAGAGACAGGTCTCACTGAGTTGCTTAGGGCCTTGCTGTTGTTGAGGCTGGCTTTGAACTCACTGTCCTCCTGCCTTAGCCTCCTGAGCTACTGGGATTACAGGCATGTGCCACCGCTCCAAGCCTTGCCTTGACTTTCATTATGAATATTTCCCAGTGCCATCCCAAACCCTCTGTGAGGATCATTTTTATAGTTGCATAGTATTCCGTCAACTGTTCATACAATATTTGCCACACTCTCCCCGTAGTCAGGCTTTTAGGGTGATTCCGGTTGAGGTTAGATGTTCAATATAGTGAACATCTTTGTACTAAGGTAACATCTTTGCAAACATGACTCAGCCACAGATAGGTTCCTGTGCCCTGTGGGTGGGGGACATGGGAACGGTCATTCATGGAAACCTGGTGGCCAGAGCTTCCTTTCCTGCCCCTGCTGCTCTAAGGCCTCTACTTCCTGTCTGGCCTTCAGCAGGGAATGGCAGCCTCCTCCCCACTGTAGCATACACCACCAGGCAAGTCTCTAGGCAGCAGCTTCACAGGTTCAGAAACAAAGCAGCTAAGCAGCAGCATGTGTTGAGCACTGCTGGTATGCAAGTGATTGCACTGGACACTGGGGGGTTCTAGGTAGAGCGCCAGGCGTTCCTCGGAGAGTTACATTCCATGTGCTTGGAAGGCAGCCGCCAGCCGAGCACCCAGATAGGCTAGGAAGGAGGCTGGGGTGAGGCTGTTCGGGAGCCCCGGGCATTTCTGAGCCAGCGGTCCTCTCACCCCAGCCTGCTGAACAACTACATGATCTGGAACCTGGTGCGGAAAACAAGCTCCTTCCTCGACCAGCGCTTTTAGGACGCCGATGAGAAGTTCATGGAAGTCATGTACGGGACCAAGAAGGTGAGCTGTGACAGTGATTCCCAGGTTCATGCTGAGCACCTACTGTGTGCTCTGCCCTGGGCTGGGGGCTGGAAAGACCACTGTACCCTCAGGGCTGTGGCACTTACAAGGACTGAGTCTAGGAGGAGAATGAAGAGGCCACTGAAGGGTCCATTTGGGGTCATGGGAACACTGATGGGGACTTAGGTGGCTTAGAGGCTTCTGGAAGGAGGTGGTTAAGCCAAGCACAAAGAGGAGTCTTAGCAACTCAGCTGGTTTGCAGAGAAGGTAGTCTCTGTTCTGACCCTCCAGTTGTGGAGATGTCAGCACTCTCCTTATGTAACTGTGACTCTAAAGGTGGGGACTTCTTCCTCAGAAGCATCAAACACATCAAACACCTGCTCACGAGGGTTCCCTGATTATTATACTCCCTGTTTGTAGTCGGGGGAACCCCAGTCCAGATCCAGGCCTCAGGTTCTCTTTGGGGCAGGAGTCCCAGGCCCCAGACCCAGTAAGCTCCACCCATCTTGAGTGCCCCCAAACCTCTGTGGGTCCTTCTGTAGGAGGCCCCAGGCCTCCCTCCTTCCCGCTGGGGAAGCTTGCCTCCCGTAGGAATTCTGATGCCAAGAATGAGGCCGTCACCTCTCATTTATGCATCCAGCAAACAGTTACTCCTGCACTGTCACATGGGCCAGGCCCCAAGCCCAGTGTGGGAATACCAAGATGGGTGGGGTGGGTCTGTGCCCAGGAGCCCTGCCTGCCTGGGAGGTGCCAGGGCTGACCTCCCTCATGTACCAAAGGCTCAGAGAATGGCTGGGTGTGCCCCGGCTGCAGAGCAGGGGAGGCTGGGCAGAGATTTGAATGGGAGGTTCTGCTTCTTATCACACAGCCTTGGGCGGGTCACTTAAATGGGCCAGGGACTCGGTCTTCCCATCTGTGAAAAGGGGTGACTGATCCCTGGGCTCCTTTTCCTCAGGCCATAAAGTCGGTTCCAAAGGTGGAAGCTTCTGCTGCGTGCCTGGCTGGCTGTCCTCGTGCTACCTGCCTACAGTCTACAGTTCTTGTTGGGAGGAGGGACCCCTCTTCACTCCCTGCTGGGCTCCTCCGGTTACAGTGAAGAAGTTACAAGTCGCACAGCCTCTTCAGGGGCCTCTTGGCCCCTCCTTTTCTGCCTGGAGGTGGCCCCCATGTCAGATGAATGCTGCCTGACCCTTTCTTTTTTCAAAGAGTTTTCTCCTCATTCCAAAACCTTTGTCGTAGCCAGTCAGAGTGGCCTTTTTGCGGGAAGTCACTGGAGCCAGACTCTCTGGGCTCAAGCCCACCACAGCCACTTGCTCCCTGAGTGCTCCTTTTGGGCCAGTGACTTAACCTCTCTGTGCTTCATTTCTCTCCCTTAGTCTCCCTGGAGCATTCTAGGCGTGGGGCCTACACACCCTGGGCACTCAGGCGCTCAGTGCTGTCACGGCTGTTGACATCATTACTGCGCCTCTGTCTCCTGCTGGATGTTCTGGGCATTTCCACAGAGTCCTCAAGGGCAGGCCTGCGTTTGATTCAGCTCTAATTCCTGAGACCTGGCACAGTCCCCGAGCAGGGGAGTCACTCAGGGGACAAATGCATGTGTGTAAAGTGAATGGGCTTCTCTAGAGACGCTGGCAGAAGATGAGTAAGAATCTGCCCGTGATCCAGCCTTCAGAGCCTCTGCCCATCCTCAAAGTTGGAGGCTCCCTAGCTGTGACCCACTATATGCTCGGCCTCAGCATATCCAGGCCAAGTCTGTGTCCAGCTGTGGGCTGCCCAATGACTGGCAGGGCAGCGGG
Source organism: Callospermophilus lateralis (assembly GCF_048772815.1). Taxonomy (NCBI): domain Eukaryota; kingdom Metazoa; phylum Chordata; class Mammalia; order Rodentia; family Sciuridae; genus Callospermophilus; species Callospermophilus lateralis. Next base: position 181,235 of record NW_027516260.1, read on the forward strand.
CAGGAGGGAGAGGGGAGCAGAAAGCAGCCATTGGAAACGGACACAGGTTGCGACAGCTAAGCAGAATCCAGGGGCTACACTTAGACTAGAATGGCCTTCCCTTCCTTCTTGACTAGAAAAAAAAAATTTAAGTCATAATTTACATACAATAGAGTATTCAATATACCTGGCCATGGTGGCACACTCTGTAATTCCAGGGAGACCCTGTCTCAAAATAAAAATTTGAGACATAGACCAGTTTAGTGTGATGCTAGGGTGGCCCTGGGTTCCATCCGTAGCACCCCATTAAGAAAAAAAGAAAGAAAGCCCGCCTAGCATGTGTGAAGCCCTGGGTTCAACCCCCGGCGCTTAAAAACAATATGCACACACATATGCATAGAGTGTGGGTGAAGGATACAGTTGGTTGATTTGTGACAATGAAGTCGTGTGTGTGACCACCAGCCCAGTCAGGACAGAGAAGGTTTCCATGGCCCAGTTACCCGGCATGCCCTCGGGCCCCTCCCTGCGTCTCCCCGAGGTGCTGCAGATGGGCAGCCGAGTCCTACGCTGCCTGCCTGGCTGCCTGGCTCAGTGAGTCTGTGGAATTCATCATGTTGTGGCATCTCTGAGTAGCTGGTTCCTCCGTGCTGCCAAGTGGTATGTCGCTGTAGAAAAACACCACATTTTGTTTATTCATCTGTCTGCCGATGTGCATTTGGGTTGTTCGCAGTAGGGCTGGTGTAAAGCAGGCTGCCCCAAGCTGGTTGTCACGCCTGTTCCTCAGGGTTAAGAGGACCCTGCAGCTGGACCAGTTTCCATAAGCAGGGTCATCACACCTGGTCATTCACACTCTCCATGGGGGGATGGCCAGGCAGGGGGCCAGTGGGCTGAAACCCTCCCAGTGCTCTTTATCAGCTCTTTATCTGGGGAGCTGCAGCCCAAGACCATTTCTGGTTCATACTGAGGCATCCTGTGGGCTAGCACTGCTTGTGGGTGAGACTGAGGAAGAACCAATTTAAGCCCCACGCAGTGACACACCTGTGGTCCAAGCTGCTGGGGAGGCTGAGGCAGGAGGATTGCAAATTCAAGGCCAGTCTGCACAGTGAGCATTGAGAGACCCTGTCTCAAAATAAAATATAAGGAAAGAGCTGGGGTTGGGGTGGGCGTGCGGCTCAGTGGTGAGGCACTGCCTGGCATCCTTAGCACATTAAAAAAAAAAAGCCGACATTGAAGTTTTGCGATGTCACTGTGGCCTTCTGTCTCTAGGAGGCTGTAAATGGGGCTGGGCCCCTGGCCTTCTAGGAAGGTTCCCATTGCTCAGGTGGATGGGCAGCTTCCCGAGGTTCTGCGCCTCCAAGATTCCTTGTGTCCTCCAGGAAGCAGGACCAGGTGGAGTTGGCGGGAGCCCTGGATGGAGGGCCAGGCATGTCAGAGTTCCTATCCCTGTGGCACCCCTGTCACCTACTGTCACCTGCTGGACCAGTGACTGCCCTTACTAAATTTCTGCTTCCCGTCTATCCAGTGGCTCATCCCTGCCCGCTAGGGGTGCTCAGTGGCAGACCTTCGTGAAGTGCCAGTCATGGAGACTGGCACTCAGGAGACAGTAGGTGGTGGCCATGAGGGGTGTCTGTGGCCTAAAGTAACTTCTGCGGTCAGAAGAGGTCTGTCTCCCTGGAGTTCTGGGGGGAAGCACAGGCCCCCGATGGCGCCACCTCCCAGGCAGGCCTTGGGAGAAGGAGGACTGTGCCCAGTGACCCTCTGCGCTCGTGTTTTCCAGACCTGCCTTCCTCACTGGAAGTTTTGCGTGAGTGACACGGAAAACAACCTGGGCTTTGCCCTGGGCCCCATGTTTGTCAAAGCGACCTTCGCCGAGGACAGCAAGAACATAGTAAGTACCTCCCCTGTGGACAGAGTGGGCATCGCATCTACTGGGCGCCCCCCACCCCAGCCTGACAGCCCACACTCTGCTCTGCCCTGGTCCTTTCCTGCTCCAGGCCACAGGATCCCGGGGCCTTCTTTAACTCAGAGGCCGTTTCCTCAGGCTGCAGGGCGTGACTTGCTAAATGACTTCCGTGGTTGAGGCCAGGCCAGTTGTTTGTGTTATTAAATTTGATTTTCCCAGCGACCCCATGAGGCTACCACAGCCATCTCCACCTCCTGGGGCTGCGAAGGACCCCACCAGGTAATGTTGACCTGGAAGTGACATTTTTCTTACTCTGAGGGTGACAGAATTATTCAAGCAGGTAGAGGATCATCATGGCTGAGTGCTAGGGAGACAGCCAGCCCCCAGCTCAGATTCTGGCTCTGTCACTTGGCTGGGTGACTTGAGCGGTGTTCTCCCCTCACCTGGGACATGAAAGTGGGGCTGTCCCTTCTGCAGAGGGGTGTTAAGGTGAGACAGCAATAAACCACCAAGTCGATCTTAAAGCAAGAGACGGAACCTTTATTCACCAGTTGATGTCTGGATCCACCAGCTGGCGGGCCAAGGGCCAGGCTGCTAGTCCACACCCTTCGACCCCTCCCAGGGTTCGAGCACACCTTTTGTAGTCCAAAACCATATTAACACATAAGTGACTGTTGCTATGATTCAGATCCATAAGCAAACATCATAAGATCTAAAATTATAAGCAGTAAAGAGGGTGGGCCAAAACATCCCTAGTTGAGAACAAGTTAAAGAATGGCTACTAACATCTACACCTCTGACGGGGTAGATTGTCCAAGAAAAATGGGAACTGAAGAGGGGACACTTTTACGTTGTATAAGAATTGTCATCTGTGTCGCCTAACATGCCGTGCTAGGCAACCGCTCACTGATGGGTGCAGAGACGGGGCTTTCCCACGGGAGAAGCTTTTCTTACATGATGTGGGGTCTCAGGGCAAAATGGAGTCTGTGTGGTCATTGCCCACACAGCCTGGCCATAACAAAATGAGATGCTACACATAAAGAACACCTGGCCCAAAATAAGCTACAGTCAATGGCAGTGATAGTTTATCACTAATGGTATTGTTTGCGTAATTAGTATCTGTAGTCAAGGGACAGCACTGCACTTCCAGTCTGCTGAGGCAGGGGCTGGGGTGGTGGCTCAGCGGTAGAGCCCTCGCCTAGCACATGCGAGGCCCTGGGTTCAATCCTCAGCACCACATAAAAATAAGTAAAATAAAAGTATTGTGTCCAACTACAACTAATATATATATATTTTGTTTGTTTGTTTGTTTGTTTTGTTTTGTTTTTTTAATCTGTTGAGGCAGAATCTGAGTTCAGGTCTGTCTGGCCCCAGCCCCACGGCTCTTGCCATCCCCTTCCCTAGAATCTTCCATCTTCTATCTTTGGCCCCCGGGTCTGCCCTGCATCGTCACCCTCAACAGCTGCCATTTGTGCCCTGAGACCTTTCTGAGTGCCTCTCAGATCAAGTTCTCTGGGTGTTAAAGCTCTATTCCATCAAAAAGGATCCCATCAGCCTGGGAGAGGCCATGTCTTCTGGACGGCTCCAAAAGAGCACTCCACCACTCTAAAGGCTCCGAAAAGTCCTGCTGCGGACCTTTCCGCTTCCCCAAGGCACGTGCAAGCTCATTCGGCCACAGAGACCAGTGCATGGAAGTCCCGTCTCGTCTCGAGGGATGTCTGTCCATGTTAGGAACATGGTCTGGAAGCAAAGCCATGGCCACCCTCTTAGCCCGCTCTGCAGAACCCGAGGCCTTGAGCCAACCTCAGTTTGACCTCGGGTCCAGTGTCATCCTGCCTGGGTCACTGGTTGCATCCAGGGGGCCAGTGCCCAGAGCTGAGGGTGCAACATCTGTCTCCTCAGGCCAGCAAGATAATCCTGGAGATCAAGAAGGCCTTTGAGGAGAGCCTGAGCATGCTGAAGTGGATGGATGAGGACACCCGGAAATCAGCCAAGGAGAAGGTAAGGCCGCCCGGGAGCTCGGGCCACCCAGGCTTCCTGCACCGGGCAAGAGCAGCAGAGAGAGAGCAGGGCTAGGAGAGGCCAGCCTGTCCCCTGGGCACGCATGGATGCTATCCTGCCTTGTGACCAGTCTAGCAGGCTGGGGGGACAGCCTGAAGCCCAGTGTCACACATCTCTTGGCTGAAGGTGGACAGGCAGGAGAGCACGCACAAGAGAGGTGGACCAAGCCACTGTGGTGCTTGCTCCCTCCACAGCTCCCAGTCCCCCAGCAGTGGGGGACAGAGCCTCAGAATCTCAGAACCTCATCACCTCCCAAAGGTTCCAACACTTGAACTTTGGGGACACATTTGGACCATAGCAGCTTCCCTTGGGGAAGCAACATTTAATCAGAAACCCAAAAGATTAACTGGGGGCTGGGGTGGTGGCTCAGCCATAGAGCGCTCACCTAGCCTATGTGAGGCACTGGGTTCAATCCTCAGCACCACATAAAAGTAAAAAAAAAAAAAAAGATATTGTGTCCACCTATAACTAAAAAATAAATATTAAAAAAAGATAAGTTAGGCAAGGGGGGAATGTTTCCAAAAAAATGTGAAAGCCCTAAGTGGGGAGGAGCCTGATCCCCCGCCCCTTGACTTGACCCTGAGCCCAGAGCCCACAAAGCTGGGGCCAGCTGGTCAGCATCGCGGGTGCTCAGTTCTCTGTGTCCCTCCCATCCAGGCGGACGCCATCTACAACATGATAGGCTACCCCAACTTCATTATGGACCCCAAGGAACTGGACAAATTGTTCAACGACGTGAGTGGCTTACGCCCTGCTATCCCAAGTGCCCACTTGGGGAGGGTCCAAGGTGGGCGGGGCGCCCAGGGCTTCTGGAGGCAGGGAGGCTGACCTGGCATCATGACAGCCATCAGGGGATTAGCTCAGCGGGAGAGCACTGGCCTCGCATCATGACTCCAACTGGGTTCAACCCAAGCACTGCATAAAATGCTGGGGAGAGGTAGCGGGGCTGAGATTGGCTCAGTGGCAAAGCGCTTGCCTCACACACATGAGGCCCTGGGTTCAATCCTCAGAACCACATTAAATAAATAAAAAAATAAAGATATTGTGTCCATCTACAACTAAGAAATTTAAAAAAAATAAAAGACTTGGGGAAGCAGATCCTAAAAGGTGCAGCACCTGACCCTGAGCCCAGAGCCCACAGGGCTGGGTTCAGCTGGCCAGCATCGTAGCCCTAAAACACCACGGTGGTGGGGGGAGAAAGTGAAGCCCCTCACACCCCCACTCCTGCCCCAGAACGGCCACCTGTCTTCAGGGTCGTACCCCAACCTCCTCAGAGAAAACTTGGACCTCAAATTTTGACCTTGAGATGGGGATGGGAAAGAGGAGGCAGCCATCCCAAATGCACAGTGAAGCTCCACTGAGGTGGAGGGGGATTACTGCCTCCCTGCTGCCAGAACCTTCGGCACATCACCCCTTTAAGTGGGTTGTGATTTTGCCCCAAATGATAGTTTGCTATCTTCTCATGAGTGAAATTCAGGCATTTTTGAAATCATAATAACCTCTCATCATGGTTCTATTTAAAACCTAGGACTATTAAAATTACTTCTGAGAATAGGAGACTCATTCTGCAGCCATGTTTCTTGAGAATACTTTCAGGGTCATCCTGATGCGAGACCCAGAGTCTCCTGGAGACGGCTCAGGCAGGGCCCACAGACAGGGGCCTGCCCCTGAGGGCCCAGTGTTTTACCACAGCCCTTGGGTACGCCATAAAGATCTGGAGTGGACCTGAGGGAGGGTTTTGCACCTGGTAGGAGCTGAGAGGCCGGGCCCAGGGGTGGGGGGGTGTGATAACGCCTGTCCCCTGACATTTCAGAGCCAGATTCCAGTGTGGTTCATTAAATCTGTGCTGTCCAATTTGTTAGCTATCAGCCATGGGGGGCTATTTAATTAATCAAAACTTAAGTTAATTAAAATTTAATTACACTAGCACATTTGAGATGCTCAGTAGCCACCTGTCACCAGAGTCTACCATATTGGCCAGTGTAGGTGGAAAACACACGGAGAACACACCCATCATCACAGTCCTGTAGGACAGTGATGGAGATACTTCTTGCCCAAGGGAACCACTGATGGGGAATCCTGCAGCACTGTGACACTGTCAGGTGCCTGAAGAAGACAGTTGTTGCTGGGCCCAGCAGGTTAGAAGCCTCAGAGGGGCGGAGCCTGCAGCTCCGAGCCCACACTCTGGCCCTGGGCCTGCCTACCCATCCCTTCACCTCGTGGGGTCTGAGTTTCTGACTTTTCTCTGGGGTTGCTCCCATCTGTGTCTCTGCTTCTTTCCTCAGTACACGGCAGTTCCAGACCTCTACTTCGAGAACGCCATGCGATTTTTCAACTTCTCATGGAGGGTCACCGCTGACCAGCTCAGGAAAGCCCACAACAGAGACCAGTGAGTTCCCCAGGCCCGGCCAGGAAGGCCTTGGTTCCCCACCATAGGGATGCACCCCACTGAGCTTGCCTTCCTCACCCACTGTCAGGTGCCAGGTGTGACTGTCACAGAGGCCCTCTTTCAAATTAAGAAACCAAAAGCCGCTGGGTGTGGTGGCACATGCCTGTAATCCCAGCAGCTCAAGAGGCTGAGGCAAGGGGATCGCAAGGTCAAAGACAGCCTCAGCAACGGCGAGACACTAAGCAACTCAGTGAGACCCTGTTTCTAAATAAAATACAAAAGAGGATTGGGGATGTGGCCCAGTGGTCCAGTGCCTCTGAGTTCAATCCCCAGAATCCTCTGCAAAAAAACCAAAGTAGAGCCCATCCTGGCCCCAGTCTGGGTGCCGCAGTGCCCAGCCTGTTGGCAGAGTGAATCTGGCCTCTGAGGCTGAGGGGGCCTGACACCACATCCCAGCTTCATGGCCTCAGCATTCAGAGCCTTTATTTCATTATCTTCGAAGTAGCAGGGAAGGGAACTGGTTCTTGGGTCATTGAAGCAATCCAGTGTGGGAACTGGGGAGAGCCAGGCCCTGACAGGAGGCCCTCCGCATGGGTGAGTGTCCCATAACTCCTCACAAACAGGAGCAGTGGTTTCTCCCACTGTCCCACTGAGGGCTGGGAAAGGTTCTAGATGGGCGCTGATGACCCAGCACTTTAACACACTGCAAATCCCACTGTGCATCAGTGTCCCCTGGAGAGCAGTTTCAAAAATAGTCTCCAAGGATGAGGGTGTAGCTCCGCGGTAGAGTACATGCCTAGTACTTGAGACCCTGGGTTCCCTCCCCAGCACTGGGGGTGTGAGGGGGGGGTGTGGGGGTTGCCTCCTGACGTTTTTTTGTTGTAGTTTTTGGTTGTGGGGGCTTTTGCAGCAGGGGGTAGGGAGTTCCTGGGGATTGAACCCAGGAGTGCTTTATCACTGGGCTAAATTCCCAGCCCTTTTTAATTTTTTATCTTGAGACAGGGTTTGACTAAGTTGCTGAGAGCCTCACTAGGTTGCTGAAGCTGGCCTTGAACATGTGATCCTCCTGCCTCTACCTCCCAAATTTGCTGGGATTACAGTTGTGCACCACTGCACCTAGCCATAGCCTAACTTCTACCCCAGATCTTAAGTCAGAATAATCTGGAGAAAGACCCTTCTTTTTAAAATGGTCTCCCCAGGAAAGTTAGATGTAGTCAGCCGGGTACTAGTCCCTCCACTTCTGAAACAGGATAAATCTTACCAAGTCAGAACGAGTCCTCTTTGCCTCTGGCGCCCTCTTGTGGGCAATGGAGGTTCAAACATCTTTTTCCTCCAAGTTTTCCATTGTCAACAAGGGTCCCCATAACAAACAAGAAGGTAGGTGGACCTTCACCTTCAGAATATGGCACAGACACTACTGCCAATTTACCTTGCTTCTTAAGTTTTAGATTAAAAGTTTTCACTTAAACTTGTCTTCTAGCCAGACAAAGCAGTATTCATCTGCAACCCAAGCTACCCAGGTGGCTGAGGCAGAAGGAGCCAAAGTTCAAGGCCATCCTCGGCAATTTAGCAAAGTAAAAAATAAGGGTAAGGGATGAAGCCCAGTGATAGAGCACCCCTGGGTTCAGTCCGCAAGGAAGGAAAGATTAATGCATCATGGAAAATCTGAACCAGTCGTGGTGGTGCACACCTATAAACCCAGTAGCTCAGGAGGCATGGGCAGAAGTTCAAAGCCAGCCTCAGCAAAAGTGAGGTACTAAGCAACTCAGTGAGACCCTGTCTCTAAATACATACAATATAGGGCTGGGGCTGGGGCTTAGTAGTCAAGTGCCCCTGAGTTCAATCCCCATTAACCTCCTTGCCCTCCCCCAAAAAAATATAATCTGAAAACTTATTCATGAACTTTTCATACCCTGTACACTAAAATCATTGATCTGTCTTGCACTTTTTGGATTTTTTACATAATTTTTTACATAATGGCTCATGCATTGGTCCTTTGGAAAATAGTGTTTTGCCAGGCATGGTAGCACATGCCTGCAATCGCAGCAGCTGAGGAGGCTGAGGCAGGAAGATCATGAGTTCAAAGCCAGCCTCAGCAATTTAGCAAGACCCTAAGCAACTCAGCAAGACCCTGTCACTAAATACTATATAAAAAAGGGCTGGGGATGGGGCTCAGTGGTTACACACCCCTGGGTTCAGTCCCCAGTACAAAAAAAAAAAAAAACAGAAAAGAAAAAAATTGTGGTTCCACTAAGATTTACAGATTTTCCGCTCTCATATACTGCAGCCAAAAAAAAAAAAAAATCCACATTAGTTAACATCATAGTTGACCTCCTGAGAAAAATCTTAAAGTACTGGGAAGCTATCAAATTCATGATGGTCAATACAAGTTTTCCAAAATTTTAATATTTCTTTGAAACTTCATTTTTCTTGAAACCTCAGATTTTTATCATTGGTAATAAATGACAAAATGTGAATTAGTTCCCCTGAGGTGCTAAGCTTCCTTTTTCATTTTCAAGAACATGTCTGCCTTGTTGCCCAAGTCCAAAATTCCATGGCTGGTCGGTCATCCGAAGAGGATGAGAGAGACCTGAAGCACCATGTGGGTATTCCCCATTGGTCACACAGGATATTGAAAAGACTGGTACTTGGGGGTCGAGATTTAATGGAATTAATGATTAGGCTACTTTTTCCTGGGTGTTGTCAACGAAAATGACCCGCTGGCTTGTTTTGGTTGGAGCACCTGCTAGGGAAGGAGCAGGTGGCCACTAGGACTTGCCCGGCCCCCTGCCCAGGCGGCAGCAGTGTCATTCAAGGTTGCTTTTGTACCATGATGCAGATCTCAACATGTGGCAGAGACAGAGTGTCTCAATGTTATAATGAAAATAGTTTTGACATCATAAACCAGAGGATCTTGGGGACTGTCACTTTAGACCACACCTTAGAACGGCTGCTAGACACATTTCAAGCCTCAAAAATAACCTCAGTTCAATATCTGATGGTCCCTCTTGCTGTCTGTGAGCGCCTCGGTGTGGCACCCTCTGAGGTGACATCACTGATTTATAGGTATTCAGGTGTTTTCTAGCTTCCCCCTCAGAAAGAGTGCTGCCTGATGTCCTTGTGCTGACCTGGTCCTGGGGTCAAGGAGTACCCACTGGAGTTCCGCTCCGCCCACCGCCTGGGCTCTCACGCACCTGTTGCTTGCAGGTGGAGCATGATCCCGCCCATGGTGAACGCTTACTACTCGCCCACCAAGAACGAGATCGTATTTCCGGCTGGGATTCTGCAGGCGCCCTTCTACACCCACTCCTCGCCCAAGTAGGCCATCTCTGGTGCTGGTGCCCCGACGGGTCCCCTGCCCCTCAGCCAGCCCTGTGTCTGCAGCTGACCCTGACAGCCATCTCACTGAGCCATCTGTGCCCTGGTGGCCCAGGTGGCCTAGGATTGCAGTGTCATGGGTGCAGAGCGCAGCAGCCCCTGTCCCCTGCCTTCCCTCCAAGGGTCTCTGGGGACGAAAGCTCCTGCAATCGGGAAACGTGGCACAGTCGTGCAGTCAAGAGCCCCATGTGGGAAATACTGCTGTGACGGTGGCTTAGAGCAGTTGCAGCCAGGGAGTTGGCGGGGTGAGGGCTCTGTCCTAGAAGCTGGACTCCTGGGATGACTGTGTGGAGCTTGGGAAGAGGCACTGGCCCATTCCCAGGCTTCGTTTGCTTTAAAGATTAACTGCTAGTCTGTGGGAGGGGACAGTGATCCTCTAGAGTGTCCAGCACGTGCATGTCACCCACAGAGCACAGCTGGCTCCCTTAGACTGCCCAGCCTCCCACTGTCTCCAGGGCTGTGTCCCACAGAGCCCCTGCTACATCTCAGGCCCAACAAGTGAGGGCCACAGGGCAGGGCAGGAGCCAGAGGCCTTGCTCTCACTTTGTGTCTCCCTCCAGGGTCTTAAACTTTGGTGGCATTGGTGTCGTCGTGGGCCATGAGCTGACTCATGCTTTTGATGATCAAGATACAGGTTCCTTGGGGTCCCTCCAGACAGAGCCCATCAGCTTCTTAGCCCCACTGCCTCTGCTCCCTGGGACTTAGATTTGAAGAGAAGGACCAGAGTCTAAACCCTGGCTCAGCCGCTTGCCAAATGCTCTCACCTCGGCAAGTCACATCATTCTCCAAGCCTTCGTCTCCTTATCTGCAAAATGGGTGCAACAGGTCCAGGTGGGGGTGGGGAGGATTGTGTGAAGGCTATAGTGAGCACTTTCTGCAGGGTGCTGGGTGCTCGGTGCTCAGTAGGAGTCAGGAGTCAGAGATGTGGAAGTCACACCCTCCTCAGCAGCTAGTGTCCAGGGTCTTCCTCAACTGCCCCCTGCTCGGGGACAAGAAGGAAGTGGCAGAGACCCTGGAAACCAGGCCTGTCATGTGCTCCTGATTCTGCCAACTCCACTGGCCCCTTGCTGGACTCCATTCCTTGGGATCCGAGGCCCTTGGCCAGTGGAGATCCACCCTGCGCCTCAAACCTTTGTACAGCCACATGGCCACCTGCCTGGCCACTTTTCCCCACCCTCTCCCACTCGGTCTGGCCCGTCCTCTGGCCCTCTGATGGGCGTCCTGTCCCTGTACAGGCTGGAGGGTGGGGTCAGACAGGGGAACCCACTTCCACTGGGAGGGAAGAAGAGCGATAGTGCCACTCCTGCGCTCTGACCACAGGGCGGGAGTATGACAAGGACGGGAACCTGCGGCCCTGGTGGAAGAACTCCTCGGTGGAGGCCTTCAAGCAGCAGACGGAGTGCATGGTGGAGCAGTACAGCAGCTACAGCGTGAACGGGGAGCCGGTGAACGGCCGCCACACCCTCGGGGAGAACATCGCAGACAACGGGGGCCTCAAGGTGGCCTATGGGGTGGGTCTGCTCCCCCTGTGCACCTGTCCAGGTCCACATCTGTCCAGATGCCTCATCAGTAGGTCAGCATAGAAACGCCTGGCAAGCTGCAGGAGTGCTGTGCCTCAGCTTCCTCGTCTGTCGGTGGGGGTGGGGAGGACGTGAGCACTGACTGTGGACGCAGCACCTGAGTCGAGTGCCCAAGGGCTTCTGCTTGGAAACCACCTGCTTGAGAGTCCCAGGAGAGAGCCAGGGCAGGGTCCACCTGCAGAGCCGGCCCCTTCTTGCCTTTGCGGGGGAACCCACTGCCAGGTAGGGCAGCAGGGCCCAGGAGGACACTGAGCACAGAGCCAGTTCTGGGTTCCGATCCTAGTCTGGAGTAAGTCGCTACCATTTGAGCCCATTGGCTTGTCTCTGAGCCCCTGACCTGCATCCTCAGGTGGCCGGAGGTGAAACCAAGTGACTCAGACACAGGTCCCGGCCTGAGAGGCAGCCTGGCGACTCACCAAGGGAAAAGGGCCAGAGGCAGGGGGTAGTGGAAGGAGTCAGGAGCAAGGGCCTCTGTCACTGAGAAAGGAGCTTGGTTCTATTCTGGCGACAGTGAGAACCACTACAGGGTCAAATAGGAGATATGATCTAATTCTTTCTTTAAGGCAGGTCTGCAAGCCAGCAGCCCATGGGCAAATCCAGCCCCAGCCTGTCCCCGTAGGTTTGGGGGACCTGGCCACACTGTATCCACAGGTTGCCTGTGGCTACTTTTGCACTCTGAGCGCAGAGGAGGATAGTTCAACAGGGACCAGTAGCCCCAAAGCTGGAACATCTACTCCGGCCCTCACAGAGGAGGTCTGCCAACCCTCGCCCTAGACGGTTCACTCGAGTTGCCACATGAGGAGGGGACCAGGCTTGTGTCCTCGGTTCCTCTGAATTAGGGAGACCCGTTGGAAGCTGTTGTGAGGTTACCCAGGCTAGAGGGGGAAGGGTGAGGAGGGTCAGTTTTGGGGTGTTTGGCTTGGCTGGAAGAGTTGGGGGGAACTCTGAGCCTGAGTAACTAGGAGGGTGGTGGCAGGTTTGGTGAGGGTTCATGTAAATGACTTCTACCTTCTGTGCCATGCTGAGTTGGATGTGATCTTGGGTGTCCAGCTAAGGCAGTTGAATATCCAGATCAGGGAAGAGGCTGGTGCCAAAGTGCACATTGGAGAGCCATCAGCATTGTGTGGCGTTTTAGGCCATGGGGTCGATTGCACTCCCCTTTAGGGAGGGAGCAGAGAAAGAGGAGGGATCCTCCAGGCTGAGCCAAGGCCCAGAACCCAGAAACCAGCCTTGGCCTGCACACTAGCCTCTCGCCCCTGTGTCCTGGCTGCCCTCAACCTCTGGCCTTCTCTCCCCCCAGGCTTACCAGAACTGGGTAAAGAAGAATGGGGAGGAGCAGACCTTGCCCACGCTGGGTCTCACCAATGACCAGCTCTTCTTCCTGGGGTTTGCACAGGTGAGTTCATTAGGGGAACAGGTAAGGTCCCCTCCAATCACCAGCTCCCTAACTCATCAGACCGTCTTCAGGTCATTAGCCTGTGAGGAGGTGAGCTTCCTGTCATTAGAGAGATTCAAGGAAGGGCCAAGAAAGAATACTAGTATCCTGTATGTGGTGGAGAAGGCCCCTCCTGGTTCTGGGGTTCTAGAAACTTCTTAACATAGCCAGACAAATGCATGCCTATTATCCCAGCTCCTTGGGAAGCTGAGACAGGAGGATCACCAGTTCGAGCTCAGCCTCAGCAACTTAACAAGACTCTGTCTCAAAATAGAAAATGGAAAGGGCTGCAAATGTAGCTCAGTGAGAGAGCAGCCCTGGATTCAGTCCCCAGAACCAGGGGAGAAAGAAATCAAGACCCACCAGGTTGGCACTTGAGTTGGCCTTCAGTTGATTCCCAGAGCTGCCTCTCGAGAGAGTGTCCTACCCAGAAAATATGAAATCTGGACTAAATCCAAAATTTGTAAAGTGGAGTTTAGGCAGAATCCCAGCCTGGTACGTTGGTATCAGACAGAGACCCGGCTCTGGCTGAAGAGACACAGCTTGGTGACACCTGCGTCAGAGAGGGGCATAGGCGCACTCCAGCCTCCCCTCTGACCCACCCACAGGCCTTCCTGAGTCCCTGGGGTGTGAGCACCAGGCGAGGGCTCATTCCACCCCTGCAGTGGTGGGACCAGTCTGGCGGCCTCAGGGCCCCACAGTGACCCCAGCTTCTCCCCCTTGTTCCCTCAAAGGTCTGGTGCTCTGTCCGAACGCCCAAGAGCTCTCACGAAGGCCTCATCACCGACCCCCACAGCCCCTCTCGCTTCAGGGTCATCGGCTCCCTCTCCAATTCCAAAGAGTTCTCAGAACACTTCCACTGCCCCCTTGGGTCACCCATGAACCCTCATCACAAAGAGCCAAGACGGAAGAGAGGAAGGGGCTGAGGATGAGCCCCCAGGGGAGGCTGCCAAGTCTGCCCCTTCTTCCAACCCCTTGGCCGCCCAGGGCCCCTTCCCTGAACTGGAGGGTTTGCAGCCAGCACTGGGCCAGGTGGGGGTCCTCTGCATACCCGAGTTGCTCCCCTGTGCAGACCGGCGTCCCAGCGAGCACCAGCTCCAGTGGGCATTCGGGTATCGGGCTGGTGGCTCACCAGGCCTGGGCCCCACAGCGACAAGGGCCGGGGGACACAGCCCCCTCGCCCACATCCAGCACCACTTAGACCACAATTACCACTGTGTCAAATGCTTTAAGATCTATTTTTGGGGAAACTATTTTTTAAACATTGTGGAATACACTGGAAATCTTCAGGGAAAAATGCATTTAAAACACTTTTTTTTTGAGGGAAGGATTGTTATATTTATTATGTTTTCTTTTTTTTTCCTAAATAACCTGTGGACAAAGGAAGCCCCACTGATTTACCCCCTCACTGCAAGGCTGGGCTGAGTCAGGAACACACACACACACACACCTGCCCCAGGCCACTAAGCAAATCCTCTGACTGTGGTTACTACTGCATGGTCACCCACAGACAGGAAATGGGGGAGCCAGGCAGAGGCCCAGTTCATGGCCAGCTGCTCTCAGCTTGCTGCCCCTGTCCCCGGAGCTCAACCATGGAAACGCCAGCAAGGAAGATTTCATCCCCACAGTTACAGCAGGGGACTGATGGCTATGGCAGATGAAGCCAGGTCTGAGGGCACCCCAGCTGGAGCACAGGGCCCTCCAAGCACCAGATGCTCGCAGCTGACCATAGACCTTCTCTTTTGGTCCTTCCTCTTTGGGTCACCCCCGGGACCTGTTGCTTCTCTGTAGCAACACCCCCACCCCAGCCATTCTGGGCTCTGCCTTGCAGGATCCCTCTCCCCCAAGGGAAGGAGGAAAGAGAATGTCGCTCTTGTCTGCAGCAGGGTCCAGATCCTCCCCTGAACTCCGTCCTCAGCCCCAAGCCTGGTCAGCTTCCAGACCAGTTCTCTAGTGCCTTATCTGAGGCTGCGGCCTGGGCTGTGCTGAGGAGATGACCCCTGCCCCAGTGGCCCCTGGCCTCCTCAGTGGAGCCCCTGAGTGTCCTGATTGGAACCCAAGGCCATACTCCCACTCCTGATGCTCACAGGGCCACCCCTCAGCCCCCAGGAGCTCTGGCCTGCAGGGCTGTGACTCTGGGTAGTAGAAGTTAGATGCCGCTGCCCTCACCCTGGGTTCTAGCAATCAAGGCCCCCTGGTTTAGATCAGGACGGCCCTTGCAGCTGGACAGGCTCCCCTCCTTAGATTTGAAAACTGTATGGAAAGTACTTGGCACACGCTAGGAGCTTACCGGTTCACCAGGTCATCAGGAGCCTGATTCTCCATCCTCTCCAAGGCTGGGAACACCCCAGGACACATCTGTAGTCAATTCCCTTGAAGAAGTCCAGGGTAGTGCAGAGTCCAGGGCCCTGCCCCCACTCCAGGTGGACTTTAACACTGGGCCCAGGGACCCTGCTGTCTTGCCACCCAAGGCTAAGGGTGCTCTTACAGAATGCCAGCTCATTGCTGATTATTGGTGGCCAGTCCCTCCCTCCCCCAGGAAATTCAGCCACTCACTTCCAGTGGTTAGAAATACTCAGACTCAACCTGCACCACCTTGTGGCCTAGCAGGGGGAGGTGCTGGAGATGGATCCTGGCCTCCTGCAAAAAAAAAAAAAAGGCAGATCTGCACCTGAGCTACACCTGCAGCCCAGAGCCCCCCTCTGTTATTTGCTGGTTCTATTCTAATTTGTCTTGTGTCAATGTTCCTTTCCTTTCCTTTTGAAGGGCTGGGGCTCAGATCCATGGCCTCATGCCTGCTGGGTGGGAGCTCTGCCCCTAGGCCACACCCCAGGGGTCCTTGTTTCCATTTCCAGGCTGAACAATGCAAGCTCCTTGGCACTTGCTCTCTTCTGCTTTTATTTATTTTTAAACTTGGGGGGCTGGAATGACCCCAGAGTCTGTGAGTGCCAAATGCGTGCTCCACCTTGGAGCTACATCTGTCTGCTGTTTTCGTGTTTTCCAGTAGTTGCCGCAGTCTGGCTGGGCACAAAATCATGAGCCACTCACAGCTTTGTAGATTCAAACAGCAATTCTTTATTCCCGAACTCACACCGGCCCTCTCCAAACACGTTCTGGGGAAATCCACGTTCTCTGCCTCCCCAAAACTCTCTGAATCCGGGGAGAACACAAGGGGAACTCAGGCAGCAGGATACACCCTATTCGCAGCAGAAATACTCTTAAACCTGGAACCGCCCTAAACCCGGATTGTCCTAAACCAGGAACGCCCTAAATCCGAGGAGAGCCTAAAACCCTGATCCGCCCTAAACCCGGATCCGCCCTGGTCCTTGAGCAAGGTCACCTTACATGCAATGTCACTGCAAAATGTCTAAGGCAAGTCCTATTTCCACGAGTCCTTCCACTAAGCAACATGGGGTATGCTGGCAAGGAAATTGTCATACCAAGTGGCTAATGGCTCTCAGCAAGTAGTGAACATCTGCCCGTTCATTCTATTGGGACCTGCTTGGGAAGGGACACACTGGGCAGTGCCTGGGGCTGGGCCTGGCCTGGGATCGGCTGCTGGCTCTGTGAAAAATGAAGGATCGCAGGGCTGGCGTGAGGCAGTAGGAGCCAGGATGGCAGCGCCAATCTGTCTTTGGTTATACATAGTTGTCCAGCAGAAGGTTATGTCATTGACTAATCAGAGTGAGATGGGACACAGATGGGCCTCTCCATGGCAGGAAGCACATCTTCTCACTATTAGAATTGCTCTAGTCTGATGCAGCACACGCCTGTAATCCCAGCCACTCAGAAGGCTGAGGCAGTTCCTCGCAAGTTCGAGGCTAGCCTCAGCAACTTGGTGAGCCCCTGTCTCAAAAATATAAAAGTAAAAAGGATTGGGGATGTGGCTTAATGTAGCACCCCAAGATTTAGTCCTCAGTACGTCTCCAAAAGGAAAAAAAAATGAAATGTTCTAGGGAATCAGCACAAGGGCTCTGGAGTCGGAAGTCCTGGGTTCAGAAGTCTGGGTTCAGGTCTTGCCTCTGCCCTCATTTACTGCATAACTGCTGATGGCTATTTTGACTGGAGTGGATTTGGTGGAGAGTGAAGCTTCGGAGAAAATGCAGTTGAGGTGGTAAATCCCAGTTCCTGTAAACAACAAAATAAATTGTCGCCATTATGAGAGAGGGATTCCCCTTTGGGTCAATAGGGTACACGGGATGGAGTAAACCTGAACTTAACACTCATATTAAGTGGTAATGGGAATGCACAAACTTGCAGATTTTTTTCAACAAATGTAAATTGTGAACCAAGTGATCAGCATCCTCAAAATCATAATGCCGTGTTCTCTTGAGTGTCCTGCTGGAGGAACCTGTGGTCCCAAATTGTAGTTTATATTAAGGTCAAATTCAGGATCCAGGGAGTTGCCACATTTTAATTCTAAAACACAAGGAGACAAACTGATTTTTATGAGTGTAGGCAAATGACTACTTGAGGCAGTCTGCATGGTTGAGAGTGGATCGATGAGTGGTGGCTGGATGCATGAGTCTAGAGGTCGGTCAAACCAAAGCTTGCAGAGGGAGATTGCAAAGAGTTGAGCGAAGAGGAAGACCATTGGGTTTCAGGGCTGTCCTGGATCTCTGCAAAGCCTCTTGTGGAGGTCATGGGTTTCCTCTGCGGGGTGCTCCTCTGCTTAAAGCACCTGGAGGGTGCAGAGCCCCCTGGCCGCTCTCCAGTCTGCATTAGGCAACATCAAGACCCTAATGTCCACCTCAGCAAGAAGCAGGGCTCTAGTGTCAGATGTCATATCAGCTGTGTCAGCCTCTGAACAGAAGGAAAAGAAGCCACCAACAGCACACCTGTCACCCAGGACAGCTGATGGCCAGGTCACATCGCAGATGTGACATCCGCCCCCAGGATGAGGTGTGGCTTTCTGCAAGAGTCACAGAAGCAGTCCTGCAGGAGGGCTTACCTCTGGGGCTTGCTGGGCTCAGAGAAGGGTGCCTCCAAGACACGGTGGGGTTTTTGGCGTGTCAGGCTCATGACCTAGGAGAAAGCTGGTGGCTTCTGCCCACCCAAGCACCAGGAGCCCCCGGAGTTCCCTGATCTATGTGAAGAGGAGGCTGCAAAAGGGATTGGGTTCTTGTCCACCTCCACCTTGAAATGCCCTTATCTATCTCAGGAAAGTGGGCTGGAGGTCGCTGCCCCTGGACAGATGTCCCTTCCAAGATAGTGTCCCTGGGGCTCATTCAGATTCTAAAGAGGATGTAGCCCAGTGGTCAGACCTACTGGGTTCCATCCCCAGTATGCGTACACACACACACACACACACACACACACACACACACACACAATTCTGGAACTATTCATTACCCAAATAATCATTTATATGCCCTCAAAGTTGCCAATATTCTACATTCTCTTCCTGCTATATAGAAAAAGTGACATATAAGTTTGGCCAGGCACAGGGGTGCACACCTATAATCCCAGTATCATGGGAGGCTGAGGTAGGAGGATTGTGAGTTCAAAGCCAACCTCAGCAAAAGCAAGACACTAAGCCACTCAGTGAGACCTTGTCTCTAAATAAAATATGAAATATGGGGCTGGGGATGTGGCTCAAGTGGTAGCGCGCTCGCCTGGCATGCGTGCGGCCCAGGTTTGATCCTCAGCACCACATACAAAGATGTTGTGCCTGCCGAAAAACTAAGAAAATAAATATTAAAAAATTCTCTCTCACTCTCTCTCTCTCTCTCCACTCTCTCTTTAAAAAAAATATGAAATAGGGCTGGGGATGTGGTCCAGTGGTTGAGTGCCCCTGAGTTTAATCCCTGGTACCAAAAAAAAAGAAAAACTAGCAGTTTTTCCACAGGGCCTGTGGCACACACATGTAATTCCAGTTACTCAAGTGGCTGAGGCAGAAGCATCACAAGTTCATGGCCGGCCTTAGTAATTTAGGAAGACTCTGTCTCAAAATAAATTAAAAGAGCTGGAGATGTGGCTCAGTGGTAGAGTACCCCTAGGTTCAATCCCTGGTACCAATTTTTTTTTTTTAAATGGCAGGTTTTTTTGTTTTTTTTGATCACCCAGTAAATGGGTCAGAGCAACACATCCAAATGAAGAATACGATATCTTTCAAGTGCAGAGGTGCCCAATAGGTACCAGGTTACTTTCTTGGACGCAGGGGTACCAGATGGAGCAACTGTAGAAGGGTATCTCAGCATACCCACACTGCTGGACCCCTAGATATTTTGCTGAGGTAGAAGGCTCTGAATTCCTGCTGGATTTACTCCTCCCACCCCTCACATGCACCTGGATCACCGAGTGTAGGACAATCACCACTTCAGCGTGACAACACCCATGTAATGGGGCAGTGTGGTATCTTGTGGAAGAGGAAGGTCATAGAGATCTCTGTGAACTAAATTGGGACGTTGGGCTAGAGAGTTGATACACTCCTGAGGCAGGACAGTGAAGGTGTCTTGCTCTCCTTTTTAGATCTAAGAAAGTCACTTGTGATGGCCGTGATGGACAGGGAAGGGGAAGGAAGGCAAGTTCCAGATCAGTAGCTGCGTGCCAGAATTGGGGATTGGAGTGTGTCACTTGATGGTGTGGGATGGAGGTGAGCATGTCACATGGTGGCTTACGATGGGTGTGAGTGTGTCACATGATGGTTTGGGACCGTGGGACCAGGTATTGACACCGTATCTAGATGGTGGCTGCAATAGAGTCACTAACCTTATAATAACCCACACTCATCCCCCTGAACCTTCTGCACAGACCAAACAGACGGGTTGGAATGTGGTGGGAATCACCACTCCTGTGTCTTTCAAGTCCTGATGGTGACAGTGACCTCTGAAATCCCTCTGGAAATGCAGTGTGCTTTTGGTTTGTGATTTTTTTTAAGATAGAGGTGTTCTAGTGGCTTCCACTTGGCCTTTCCTATCACCTGGAAGGAAATGACCGTTCTATGTCTCGGGTCAGAAAACCATGGCCGGGATTGTGCCAGTGGCGTGTCCATCCCTTCCACACGCATTCCAGAAGTAGGGAAATCACCACAGGTGGATCTGAGCACCCACTGGGCTGGCCAGCAGAGGAGCGCAGTCATTGTCACCTGACCTCCACGGCCCTGGCACGGGTGGTGGAGCACAGTGGCTTTGAGGGTTAGTTCAGAGCTGGCTTCCAGAAGCCCCTGGGGAGTCTGATGGTTTCCTTTTCCCAAATACACAGTCCTAGGTCCCTGGGGAGAAACCAAGAGAAAGATAAAGGGTGTAAGTGTCGGGCAACATAGCAGAGTCCTTCCTGGGGGACCTACCCTCTTCTTCTTTTGGGGGCTGCTGGGTCTCTGAGTCTGTAACTGGCCCCAGCCTGGGAATGACTCAGAGGCCATGGCTCCCCGTTCTGGCGAGTCAAGTTAGACCTGTGTTCACTCGGCCTAGAACTCTCCTGCCGATACAGGTCAAGTAAGAAGTTGGCCGACTGTCTTCTCTGGGGATGCTGCAGGCAGCCGGCCAGTGCTGGGGCTCTGAAGGCCAACCATTCTGATCTCAGCCTCACCTCTGCTGTCCTTTACAGTCTCTGTGTGTTCCTCATCTTTGGCAAGTCAAGGGTTACTGCTTGACCCCTGCCAGCCCATGATTCCACAGTCTTACTGGCTTTAGGGATCACAGCTCCACGTAAATCCAGGAATTCCCCCTGTAAATTCCAAACTACAGAGAAGAGCCAGGGCTCCCGGAAGCTGCCGGGACTCCTTTCACAAATGTATTCATCCCAGGTCTGGAAGGTGGGTCCTCCAACCTGGCCTGGTCGGGGAGTCCGTCTTTTATGATCAAGCCACCATTCAATGCTCAGCCTCCGGGTCTCTTCCTCGGCTTTATTGCCAGTACCAAAAACAAACAAACAAACAAAAAATTGTTTTTGTTTGAGTTGGCCATGGTTGCAGCACACCTGTAATCCCAGCTACTCAGGAGGCTGAGGAAGAAGGACCACACATTCAAGGTCAGCTTAGGGAATTTAGTAAGACCCTATCTCAAAATATTTTTTTAAATATTTTTTTTAGTTGTAGACGGGCACAATATCTTTATTTTTATTTATTTATTTTATACGGTGCTGAGGCTCAAACCCAGGGCCTCATGCGTGCAAGGCAAGTGCTCTACCACTGAGCTACAACCTCAGCCCTCAAAATAAAATTCTAAAAGCAAAAAAAAAAAGGGCTAAGGATAGAGCTCAGTGGTAGAATGATTAACTATTATGTCCAAGGCCATGACTCAATAATAATACATTTACTTTATTTTCATTTTATTTTTAGAATTGGGTACTGGGGATTGAACCCAGGGACACTCTACCACTGACCCACATTCCCAGCCATTTTCATTTTTGATTTTGAGACAGGGTCTTGCTAAGTTGCTCAGGCTGGTCTCAAACTTGCAACCTTCCCACCTGAGCCTCCCCATTTGATGGAATTCCAGGTGCATGCCACCCATGCCCAGTTTAAAAAAAAAAATTAAACTTGTCTTTTAGATTTGCTTCATTTTAGCCATTTCTGTGAATCATTGTTGCGGTAGATACAACGGCCTGTTGGCTATCATTCCTTCACCTGAAGAACTTCCTTTAAGATCTCATATAGGGGGCTGAGGATGTGGCTCAAGCGGTAGCGCGCTCACCTGGCATGCGTGTGGCCCAGGTTTGATCCTCAGCACCACATACAAACGAAGATGTTGTGTCTGCCGAGAACTAAAAAATAAATATTAAAATTCTTTCTCTCTCTCTCTCACTCTCTCTTTAAAAAAAAAAGATTTCATATAGGGGCTGGGGTTGTGGCTCAGCAGTAGAGTGCTTGCTTGAGTAAGGCACTGGGTTCAATCCTCAGCACCACATAAAAATAAAAAAAACAAAGGTATTGTGTCCATCTACAATTAAAAATTTTTTTAAAAGAAGATTTTATATAGTACAGTTCTGGTAGTAATGAATTCTCTCAGCTTTTGTTAATCTGAAGAAGTCTTTGTTTGACCACATTTTTAAAAATTTATGTATGATAATATTGACTTTTTGTATGTATAGTTTAATGAGTTTTGAGACGTGTATAGAATCATGTAACCACAATCAGGATACAGAAAAATGCTTTCATTTTATATAATCCTTATTTTAAAATAATCATAGTGTGCATGTATGAATGTGTAACAATGAATCCCACTATTATGTATGATTATAATGCACCAATAAACAAATTTAAAAAAATAAAATAATCATAGACTCACAGGAAGTTGCAGAAACTTGCATAAAGATTCCTATGTACCCTTCACCTATCCTGCATAAATATAGCCAATGTCAAAACTGGATATAATCAACTCAAAAAACTGTACCAGTATAATACTTTTAAGCAGAATACAGACATTATTCAGATGTCACTAGTTTTTGTATGCATTCTTTTTTTTAATAGCCTTATAGTAAGGTTTTTGTTTTTATTTATTTATTTATTTTGTTAAGTACTAGGAATTGAACCCAGGAACACTTAACCACTGAGCAACATCCCCAGCCCTTTTTTCATTTTTTTAATTTTGAGACAGGGTCTTGCTAAGTGGCTTAGGGACCTGTTAAATTGCTGAGGCTGGCTTTAAACTTTTGATCCTCCTATCTCAGCCTCTCATGACACTGGGATTACATGCATGATCCACCATGCCCAGCAATGGATGAATTATGGATTTTTGTTGTTGTTGTTTGTTGGTTGGTTTTCGTACCAGGGTTGGGATTGAACCAAGGGGCGCTTAACCACTGAGTCATGTCCCCAACCTTTTTTATGTTTTATGTTGAGACAAGGTCTCGCTAAATTGCTTAAGGGCTCAATAAATTGCTGAGACTGGCTTTGAACTTGCAATCCTCCTGCCTCAACTTCCCAAATTGCTGTGAATACAGGTGTGCGCCACAGTGCCTGGTCAGGCTCAAATGATCCTCCTGCCTCAATCCTCTGAGTGGCTAGAACTACAGGAACATGTCACTATGCCCCACCAGTTTAAATTTTCAGAGTCTGTTTCTGCACCTGTAAGATGAAGCTAATAATGGCCATGTCATAGCTCATGTGAGGTAATGGTTATAAGGTCTTTTCTTTCGACACAGTGGCTTGTGCCTGTAATCCCAGTGACTCAGGAGGCTGAGGCAGAGGATCACTTGTTCAAAACCAGCCTGGGAAACTTAGAGACCCTGACTCAAAAAAAAAGGGGGAGTTCTGGGGATGCAGGTCAGTGGTAGAGCACCCCTGGGTTCATTCCCCAGTTGTGCACATGCATATACACACATACACACACACACACACATAATTTAGAGTACTTTGTGGCATATAGAGCTTACTAAGTATCAGGTTTTTCCTTTGCTTCATTTTAATCCATTCATTCATTAACAAATATTGAGAAGCTACATGTCTAGGAATTGTGCCTGGTGCTGGGAATGCCCCATTGAGTGAGATGGGGTTTTTGTTAACTACAATAAAGGCAGTCATTGCACAAGTAACTGCAAGTCCAAAGAGCACTCTGGGAGTGGCATTGCAAGGGAATACAAAAGTGCGTTCTTGGGCTGGGGGTGCAGCTCAGGGTAGAGTACTTGCCTAGCAAGGGTCAGGCCTAGGTTCAAAACAGTGCATCTCTGAGGCAGTCATCTTTCAGCTTCACAAGCAGGAACTTAAGAATTTTCCAGGTACAGGGTAGGGAATTGGCTAGGTGTGGGGCTGTGTGTGTAAAGGCTGACTTAGGAAGTGGCTCGGACAGACACAAGCAATTCGAAGAAGACAAGCGAGGCTAAAGATCAGGGAGAGACAGGGTGGAGGCAGGGAGAGAGAGAGGTGGGGACCGTTGACTGTGTCCTGCAGGCCATAAGAGGATGGACTTCATCCTCAGAAAATTGACACTAGAGAGAGTATAGGGGCTGAGGATATAGCTGGTTGGTAGAGTGCTTGCCTTGCATGCACTAGGCCGTGAGTTCAATCCCCAGCACCACCACCAAAAAAAAAAAAAAAAACCCACTATGGGGAGTATAAGCAGGGAATGGAGTGAATAACATGATCCATTTTGGGTTTTTAAAGCTGGCTGGTTATGCAGAGAACAGACTGGAGGAGGTCCGGAATGGAGTCAGGGAGGCCAGTCAGGAAGCTGAGGAGAAAAGGGGAATGTGGCACATCCAGGGCAGCAAGGAGCCTACACTTGGACCTAAGCACCAGTTCTATTTTATTCCAGAGAACTAGGGCAAACACCTGGTTCCCAAGAGGGCTTGGGCTGGTTCATTGGAGTTAGGTCTGATGCAGTTTTAAGATATTACCACTAGGCGGCGCAAGAACCCAAAGAGACGCTTAGAATCAGCAGAGTCCTTGGGGGAACTGAGTCCTGGGAGGCAAAGACAGCCAGAGGGGGTCCCCTTCCTTTGCTCAATTAGATGGCTGACTCTCAAAAGCAGGAAGGAAACTGGAGGGAATCCTGGACTACATATTCGAAAATATGAGTTCAAGTCCTTCCTCTTCAGCTTCCTGTCTTAGGCGAGTTATTTTACCCCTGGAGCCCTCAACTTCTGCAAGAAGGCAGCTAATTATCCTTGGCAGTGGAATTAGAGAGAGGTCCTGAACAGAGAGGCTCAAATCTTGGTATCTGAGTGTCCTGAGTTTAATTTCCCCCTTCCTTCGACCGCATACTGACTCTATAACTTAGGTAAAGTGATGTCCCTTCTCGGATAAACAGTTTTCATCTCTGTTAAACGAGCTTTTTTTTTTTTTTTTTTTTTGGTACCAGGAATTGGACCCAAGGGCACTTTTACTATTGAGCCACATCCCCAGCCCCTTTGTATTTTATTTAGATAAAGGGTCTGCTAAGTTGCTAAGATTGGCTTTTGGCTTTGAACTCCTGGTCCCTTTGCCTCAGCCTCCTGAGCTGCTGGGATTATAGGCATGCACCACCACCCCTGGATTCAATGGGAATTTTAACCTATCCCTTGCGTGGGTGCAAATTTTAAATGAGATACTGTCTGCATGTAGTTAACGCAGGGCTGACAGATAATAATTGTTCAATACATGTGTATTATTATAGAAATTTAACTCATATTTATTAAGTATTTAATGAATTTCTAGGCCTGGGTCTATGCTACTATCCTCTGCCAATAATTCTGTTGGGGCAGAAGAAAGGAAGAATCCTTCTTTTCTGAGCCTCAGTTTCTCCAACAGAGACACAGGGAGTAAGATGGGATTGGATTCTTAGTAGGAGCCTTTCCAGCCCTGATATTCCAGGCTTTTCTTTTCCCTCCCTCCTTCCTTTTCTTTTCTTTTCTTCCATTTATCCATCATTTATTCATTCCTTCAACAATCATTTATTGACAATCTACTATATTTCAGGTGCAGGAACCAAAACAGACCCACATTAAAATGGTTGGAAATCCCTGGGAGCCAGTCCATTGGAAAAATGTTGGTTCAAAAAGCTTTGTTCTTCCTTACAGCCATCAATCCTTGCAAGTTATTTTGTGTTTGGAAAAGGAAAAAATCATGCCAAGAGTTTATTTCCGTGCCTCTCTGTGTGGCTATGTACACACACAGGAGCGCACAGACTAATTTATATAGAACATTTGCAGCACGTTGTCATGGGAACCATATTTTTCAGTGTCTCTGGGCATGAGGGCTGCCTGTGAGTAGAGGAGCTTTTATAAAACACCCCCTGCATGCACTTTTGTGTGGTGTGAGATCCTGCTGTGAGAACTGCCTCCAGAGCCAGTGTGGGCCCTTTTGATCATTGCTGCCCATTTCCCTTATTGATCTTGTCAGATATGAGTGAATTTGACCGAGGGATCTGAATGTCTAACTCAGTGACTAGTGGTCAAGATCCTCTGGGACATTTGCCAACTTGGTGGCACACAGAGGTCAGAGTTTGAGGGGTGTTTTTTTTTTTTTTTTTTTTTTTGTGTGTGTATGTGTGTTTTGAAACCCCCAATTTGAGATTGTTGAAGGATTTGGGAAAGACTTGGATGAAAAGACAGAAAGCAGCCAGGGAATATATTTTCAGAAATGACAGCTGCAGCAGCCACTTTTGAACTCAGTGGGCAGTGCCAGAGCAAGGAAGGGGCAGAGCACCAGCCCAGAAGGCAGGGCAGGGAACCACTCTCCCCTGAGCTTCCACTCCGGGGCCTGGCTCCTTTGTCAGGGCTTTGCATGTGGGATCCTCTGTAATTCTCAAATCAACTCTGTGAGAGGGACATTGTCCTTCCTAGTGGGAAACTGGGATCTGGAGGGTAAAGGAGCCAGGAAGAGGTGGAACAGATTCAGACCTAGTTTGAGCCTGACCTCACAGTCCACTGTCCTGGTCCATTTTCTATTGCTGCAACTGAGTGCCACCGACTGGGTAATTTATAAGAAAAATAAATTTATTTCTTATAGTCCAAGAGCCTGGCACCGGCATCTGATGAGGGCCTCCTGCTGCAGGAGAATATGGCGGAGTGCCTTACACAGTAAGGCAGAGCAAGCAGGCTAACTCTGGTCTCTGTTCCTCTTTTAATAAAGCCACTACTGCTATCCTTGGGGCCCCACCCTTGTGACCTCATCTAATTATAATCATTGCAAGGCAAGGGATCTCCATCTATTGATCTCCACCTCTAATTACCATTATCAAGATTTCTGGAGATGAGATTTCCAGAACATTGGAGGCTTATTTAAACCATGGTACCCAGTACACTGAGCCACCTCTGCAGTCAGTTTTCTCCTCACCTCCAGGCCAGGAGTGGAGTGAGGGTCAGCAAGGAATGGTAATCCAGAGATTCTAGTCCTTGCAGACCTCAAGTCATGGTGGCAGGTCCTGTCACGGGGCAGCTACGAGGCTGACCAGACCAAGTCTAGCAGGAGACTTCTTCAACACAAGAGCTGGCTTGTATTCTGGTTTCTTGAGAGCTTCCTATCTATTGGGAGCTCTGATTTATTTTGGTGCTGGGGATGGAACCCAGGGCCTCATGCAGTCCTAGCATGCTCTAC
Source organism: Callospermophilus lateralis (assembly GCF_048772815.1). Lineage (NCBI taxonomy): Eukaryota > Metazoa > Chordata > Mammalia > Rodentia > Sciuridae > Callospermophilus > Callospermophilus lateralis. Next base: position 207,917 of record NW_027516260.1, read on the forward strand.
CACTGACCTTCACCCCCAATGGGTGCTTTCCACATTTTCATTTATAAAGTCTTAGAAGATCAAGGCTGGCATCATCATGACTACACTACAGATAGAAACTGAAGTTCAGATCACACGGCTAGTAAGCTGAGATGGGAACCCAAGTAACCTGGCCCCGAGGCTGGGGCTCTTAACTGCTGTGCCCTTCTGGCCCATGATTTAGAGCTCTGTGCTGCTACCACAGAGCCATGTGGCATTTCCCCTCCCCAAAGAGCTTCAGCTGGATCAGAGTAAGAAAGAGCTGAAGGGGGAGGGGGATCCCCATTGATTGACAGTCTCCTGTGTGTCCAGAACTGTGATGGATCTTTCCACCTTGCAACTTTGTAGGAACATTGGAACTATCATCATGCCCTATGCACAGAGGAGAGGAATTGAGGTCCAGAGGGTGAAGCAATTCAACTAAGTTCTCAGAACTGGGATTTGCGCCAAGATCTATTGTGTTCCAAACCCCATGCCCAAGCCGCAGAAGTAGGACAGCACTGAGTCCTCCGCCCACATTTCTCAGTTACAGTGTCAGGGAGAAGGACCCAATTTCCCCTAGGATCAGGAAAGGCCACTCTGAAACTCCTGGGTGGACTGGCATGGTGGGGCAAGACTAGAATCCCAGCAGCTCTGGAGGCTGAGGCTGATTGTAAATTCAAAGCCAGCCTCAGCAACTTAGCAAGACCCTGTCTCTAAGTAAAAAATAAAAAGGACTGGTGATGTGACTCAGTGGTTAAGCACCCCTGGGTTTAATCCCTGGTACCAAAACAAACAAATAAAATGAAATTTAGGTGGCAGAGGGCTCCCACTTACCCCAGCAGATGGTAGTTCCCAAATCTGACAGGGTAGAGGAACATTCAAAGACTCAATCAACCTCCCTCCTTAACTGTTTACGGAGCATCCATCTCCCATGTGCCAGGCTCTGTGCTGCCCACACAGCAGTGCAGGTGAAAGTCACAGTCTCTGTCCCTGAAAGAAAGAAATCCTCTGTGTTAAGGCATAAAATGAAAAAGTTTTTTTTTTTAATGTTCAAAAAGCAAGTTGTGCTATTATTCCCAAGCTACTTAAAAATCCAGCTTCACAGAAGAGAAAAATATATTTTGTTTGATTTTATGGGGCTGGGGATCGAACCCAGGGCCCTCCCACACACTAGGCAAGTGTACTGAGCTCTACCTCCTGCCCAGGAGAAATAAGTATTGAATATTTCCCCTGTGCCAGATACTAGGCTACACAAGCCCTTTAATATAGTGCAATGAAATCACAAGAAAATAATGTCCTACCGCAGGGGATGGAACAATTAATTCTGTTTACGGCAGGGAGAGGGAACCAAGGAAAGTTTGTCTCACAGATGATACCTGAGCCAGGTTTGGAAGGGCAAATAGGAGCTTCCAGGCAACCCAGGAGATCCTCCAGGGGGAGTGTGGGCCACTGTATGGAAAAGCCCTGGAGACATCAGAGCGTGTGTGTGTCCGGGGTGCGTGTCAGAGGGCCGCGGGGCGAGGACTGAGATGGACAAGTACCAGATGTGATGGGCCACAGGTGCCCATCTGAGGAACTGGACCGTAGTCCATACCCACTCACCCAGCATAACGGGCGAGAGCCAGCAGCTGCTCCAGTGCGCCTATTCTAGCGCAAGGAAAGGCAGGCGATGAGGGTGGAGAAAAGAGCTGATTGCCAAATTTGGAAAAATGAAAAATGTTCATCTGCAGAATTAATCCTGAACCACTTCTATTTTCATTCTCCCGCTAGTGGGAAAAGGCAGAGCTGAGCCATGCTGAGGCCTTCTTCCAGGTGTCTGGAGCGAGGGTGGCCAGGCAGGGATGGCTCCCACGGAGATCACAGGAGCCAGCCTTGGATGGCGCCAGCTGTGGGCATCTGGAAATCCAGCTTCCTCCTCTAGTCACTAGATATGGGGTAAATCAGAGTCCAGGATTTTCCCAAGGCAGCTAGCTTGGGAGGATTCTTAAATGGCCTCAGACTCAACAAGAGCCAGGGGAAGGCTGTGCCACCCAGGGTAGAGGGATGTGGTTTCTAGACTCCGGAGGGGTGTGTGGGTGATTGAGTGAAGTCCCTGGGCTTGCACAGGGCTAGAGGCACTAGTAGGTAGTAGAGGCCTTTCAGTGGGCTGGGCAGGCTGGTCTCAGTAATGGGGCAGCTCAGTGGCTTTGGTGCGTTTGAGGGTCCTTGAATAAAGCCTGGTCCCCAGGACCCAGATAAGGGAGGAAGGGCTTTGCTCTGTATCATCTCCTACATGCAGTCACTATTAATCCTCAGAACCCAATTAAATGAATTAATGCATGTCAAGAATTTTGCCTAATTCTTGGTGCATAGTTAGGCTCAGTATATGTTGTTAGTCAGATACCCAAATGGTTTTTTTTTTTTTTCTTACTAGTTTATTTAATCCCAACAGCTCTAGGAAGTAGAAATCCACCATTTAAAAAATTGTTTTACAATTGATGAAACTGAAGCACTTGGCTCAAGGACACACAGTTAAAAGTGACAGAGCTGGAAAGAATGTCTACAGCTCAACAATGATAACAAAATGAATAACCCAGCTGGGCCCAGTGGTGCACACCTATTATCCCAGTAGCTCAGGAGGCTGAGGCAAGAGGATCTTGAGTTCAAAGCCAGCTCCAGCAATTTAGTGAGGTCCTAAGCAACTCAGTGAGATCTGTTTCAAAATAAAATATTACAAAAGGGCTGGGGATTTGGCTTTGTGGGAAAGCACCCTGAGTTCTATCCCTGGTACCGAACCAAAACAAAGAGCTTGGGGGCATGGCTTAGTAGGGAAGTGCTTGTCTAGCACATATGGGAGGCCCTGGGTTCCATTCCCAGCACTGCAAAAGTAAATATATAAAAAATACATAAATATTTAAAAATAGGCAAAAGACTCTAGTAGAGATTTCTCTGAAGACACACAAATGGTGAATAGTGAGCATGAGAAGACGCTCAGCAACACTAATCATTAGGGAAAAGCCAGGTGCAGTGCCACCCACCTGTAATCCCAGCAAATTGTGAGGCTGAGGCAGGAGGATCACAAGTTTGAGGCCAGCCTCAGCAACTTCAAGAGGCCCTAAGCAATTTAGTGAGTCCCTGTCTCTAAATAAAATATAAAAGGGGGGCTGGGGATATGGTTCCATGGTTAAACTCCCCTGAGTTCAATCCCTGGTACAAAAAAAAAAAGGAAATGCAAATCAAAATCAAAACCAAAACAAGAAGCCAGGTGCAGTGAAGCACGCCTGTAATCCCAGGGGCTTGGGAGTCTGGGGCAGGAGGATTGCAAGTTCAAAGCCAGCCTCAGCAATTGTCCAAGGCACTAAGCAACTCAGTGAGGCCCTGTCTCTAATAAAATACAAAATAGGGCTGGGGATGTGGCTCAGTGGTGGAGTGCCCCTAAGTTCAATCTCTGGTACCCCGCCCCCCGCAAAAAACAATCAAAATGAGAAAGGGACTTCATACCCATTAAGGTAGATCCCACAAAAAGAAAAAAGAAAAAGTGTAAATATACCTGTGGAAAAACTAGAACCCCATCCCTTGCTGATGGAGTGACAAAAAATGGTGCAACCAGTGTGAAAAAACAGCAGGGCTGTTCCTCAAAGGTTAAACAGATAAACGGTCTCTGCAGACAGGGTCCTCTCGTGGTTATAGGCAGAGCTCTCTGTCTTTATTTTTGGTACTAGGAATTGAACCCAGGCGCGCTTTACCACTGAGCTACATCCCAGCCCTTTTAATTTTTATGTTGAGACAGGATCTCCCTAAGTGGGCCAGGCTGGCCTAAAACTTGCGATCCTCCAGTCCCAGCCCTCTGAGTTGCTGGGATCACAGGTGTGGCCACCACACTGACTAGAGGCAGACCTCATGTCTTCAGTGGGCAAATGGCCCACAGAAGTTAGGAAACTTGCTTACACGGTGGACCCACTAGGCTGTGAGGTTAGAGTCCAGACCTCTCTTCAAGTTTTTGACTATTGGGGCTGGGGTGTAGCTCAGGGATGGAGTGCGTACTCCACGAGGCCCTGGGTTCAATCCCCAGCGCGCTACGAAAACGTTTATATCCTTGGAAGGGAACTGCCACCCCCACATGCTACCCTCCCATGGCCCTTAGACACGTAGAAGGGCCTGCTGGCCTCTTTCCTGGGACAGCATTTGGGGCTCACAATGGGCATGAGCACCGCACAGGAGGAGCAAACATTTACTTCCCCACTAGGGTGTCTTTCCTTCCATTCACATCCCCTGCCATTCACAGGAACCCTGACTCTCCTCCCTTCCTTTGGGCCTCCCATCTCTACACCTTAATGTCAAGGTTTTAGATCTTGGGCTACCAAGGTCTGTAAGGACTCCACTGTTGGCAGGCGTTGGTAGAGCGGAGCACCTACTGAGACACAAACCCTTTGTGGCTAATAAAGATGATTTCTTCTGAGAATCCCATGGGCTTACACTGAAAACAGCCGAGAATAAGATGTTCCCTGAGGGCACTGGGCCCATGGACCTGGGTGAGGCAGGAGGCAGAACTGGACTCTTTTTTTTTTTGTATTAGGGATTGAACTCAGGGGCACTCCACCACTGAGCCACATCCCCAGCCCTACTTTGTATTTTATTTAGAGACAGCATCTCACTGAGTTACTTAGCGCCTTACTGGTGCTGAGGCTGACTTTGAATTCGTGATCCTCCTGCCTCAGCCTCTCGAGCCACTGGGAGGACTCTTTTATTAAACATTTATTTTTTTTTGTAGTTGTAAATGGACAGAATGCCTTTATTTTGTTTGTTTGTTTTTATGTGCTGCTGAGGATCAAACTCAGTGCCTCAGACATGCTAGGCAAGTGCTCTGCTACTGAGCCCCAGCCCCAGCTCAGGACTGGATTCCTGATAGACAGGGCTGTGAGTGCAAAGACATTCCATGCAGACTTTTTAAAAATATTTTTTAGTTGCTTAAGTATCTTTATTTTTTATTTATTTATATGTGGTGCTGAGGATTGAACCCAGTGCTCACACATGCTAGGCAAGTGCTCTGCCACTGAGCCACAATCCCAGCCCCCCATGCAAACTTTTTTTTAATATATTTTTTTTTAGTTTTAGGTGGACACAATACCTTTATTTTATTTTTATATGGTGCTGAGGATCGAGCCCATGCCTCATGCATGCCAGGCGAGTGCGCTACCACTTGAGCCACATCCCCAGCCCAGCCCCATGCAAACGTTTAAAATGACTATGAAGAGTTGGGCATCGTGGCACATGCTTATAACCTTGCAATTTAGAAGGCTGAGGCAGGAGGATTGCAAGTTCAACGTCAGCCTTAGCAACTTAGTGAGGCCCTGTTTCAAAATAAAAAAAATAAAAAGGGCTGGATCTGTAACTCAGTGGTTGAGTGCCCCCTTGAGCTACCCCACTCAAAAATAGGAGTGTATGTGAGTGAGTTGCCAGAAGATTTGGTATTGTTGGTCCTACAACAGGGCCAGACCTCACTGCATCAGGAGAAAGAAGGAGAAAAGGGTCTTGAGCAGCCAGCCCTCTGCTGTTTCTAGAGCCCAAGACAGGTGAGGGGAACTTAGGAATCTCTCATTGACCCAGTGACTTGTTGGCATGTGGAGAGAAAAAGAGCAATGATCCCACATGCCAACAAGTCACTGGGTCATGAGAAGATTCCTAAGTTCCCCTCACCTGTCTTGGGCTCTAGAAACAGCAGAGGGCTGGCTGCTCAAGACCCAATACTCCTTCTTTCTCCTGATGCAGTGAGGCCTGGGCCCTGTTGCCTAGGACTTTTCCAGGATAATACCAAATCTTCTGGCAACTCACTCAGCAAATATCACATCCTATTTATTGAGTGCTAGCTCTAAGGGACACTTTATTTTTTTTTTATTTTTATTTTTTTTACTTCTAGTTGATTCTATCCAGTATGGTTAACATACTATTTTGGGAGAGAAGTACTGAATGAAGTAAATTGCCATCACCAGAATTCTATAATTGTGTCTTAAATTTATTGTGACATAATAGATTTTTTCTTTTTGGTGCGGAGGGTACTAGAAATAGAACTCAGGGGCACTTAACCACTAGCCTCATTTTGTATCTTATTAGAGACAAGGTCTCATTGAGTTGCTTAGTGCTTTAACTAAATTGCTGAGGCTGGCTTTGACCTTGAAATCCTTCTTCCTCAGCCTCCTGAGATGCTGGGATTACAGGCATGCACCAAAGCACCCAGCTGCCATAATAGACTTTTGAGAAGAGTTTTTAAAATTCTAAGAATTGTGACATGGTACTGGTGGAGGCGATCCCCCACTCACTGTCTTGACAGGGTCACAGTGAGAAAAAGTGTTGGCAAAGCCGCTCTCCCACTGTCTTGACAGGGTCACAGTGAGGATGAATGCTGGCAAAGCCACGCTGGTTGGTGGGTAACCGAAACCATGAGACCCTTTTTTATGTAATTGGGACTTTGCATTTTCATGCTTATGTTTCTCACAGGAGGCATGAGTATGTTAAATGCCAAACAAATTAAATTTCAGATGGCTAGAACAGAACAGGTAGTTCATGCCTTGGAGGCCGTTCTACCCACCCCTCAGCATATCAAGGACAAAGTAAAAGGCTATTCTTCTATCTTAGTACATTGTGGACAATCCTAATAATGGACAACAATCATCCTCTGAAAAACAAATTCTTTGAGAACTAGTGCACCTTGACTGAGAAACAAACTCTTTGAGAACTAGTGTACCTTGACTGAGAAACAAAGAAACTCTTCAAGAAAGCAGCTCAACCAGTTTTATGAGAATAAATGTAGGAATCAATTAAAATAGGTTTATAAGACACAGTTTTAGAATAATGTTAAAAATATTATTTTATTTAGATTCTTAAGTTTAGAAATTCTTAAGTCTTTAGTTGTATAGGTTTCTGATATGTTTTAAGGATGATTCATAAACTTTAGGATATTTTAAATATAAGATTTAAAGGGACTTTTTTAGATGGGAATTTTGAATTAGAAATAAAGTACAAGTGTACTTTAGGTTAATGATTGGCTAAAAGACTTAGAGTCTGGTTACATAGTTTGGCATTAGTTAATAAGGAAATAACATATCTTGGGAAAAATAGTAAATCTTGGGAAAATCTGAAGGATGTAAATTGGTGACATGTTTTATTGATGATTCTGTACTTTGATGATTGTATGGCTGGGGGTCATATCCTGGAAGAATGTAGATCGGTGTGCTCTCAATCATGGTTAAGGAAATGTCATGTCTTGGCAAAGTTTTAAATTATATAATCAATGACGTATTGTGAATCTATAATGATGAGAAAAATTGTAATAAAAAGGGGACCCAGAGAAAGCTGCCTTAGCTCTCTCTCTGGAGATTGCTCAAACGGAACGACTCCTGTCTCATCATTTCGCCGACGCCACTCCTCCTTCAGGACTCCCTGGACCCTGCTGGGGCTGGACCCCGGCATGGTACATTTACTGAATTGTTCCTATCTCACCTATTATAAAACACATGTAATAGGTAGTGTGGTATGCATTACACTGAAATTTTTTTTAAGTAACAACAGAATATTTTAATATAGTAAACTAAAATTTTAGTCATTTAGTCTGGGTGAGAATTAAGTGATCAGAATACCCTCCTCAATTCCTACAGAGATTCAGAATTACAATTTGATTTGAATTTAGAAATCAGCTACAGTGTTCAATTCAAGTAATGCAGACATTCAACTTGATTGAAAAAATTCATTTAAACATAAATAGGCACAAGCACACGCCTCAATCAGGTATGCATTTTGAAATTCCAGAGTTTGAATTCAGACTTTGTGACTCTTTGGCAAGTAAAGACAGCACTCAGAAGACTAGGATAGTGTATGTAAAATGAGAAAAAGAAAACTTGATTCATAGAAGGTGCTCTGTGTTATCCACTGAAAAATAGAGCAATTTCTGGCTCACACTAAGAATTTAATAAATGATACATAACTCATTTCTAAATCATAGTAAACAGTTAAACTTGAATTATTTCCAGCCATAGGAATGATTTTTATATAATTGTGATTATATAACAATATATAAACACTTTTTGATGTAATGCAGAGCATGTTAGCAGCATAAAATAAATAGATCTTATACTATCTCTCACTTATGATAGTACATGCAAGAAAATAAAGTATAAACAAGTATATTCACTCACATACATTTAGTCTCATGAAACTGAGATATAATGTAAGTTTAGAGCAGAAGATTATAAATGGACTTAATAAGGGACACTTTAAATGACCAAGAAATGACCCCACATAAATGAATAATAGGTAAAATGTATTAAAAAATGACCATGAGGGCTGGGGATATAGCTCCATTGGTAGAGCGCTTGCCTTGCATGCACAAGGCCCTGGGTTCAATCCCCAGAATCAAAAAATTAAAAAATAAAAATAAAATAAAAATAAAATGTGACTATGAGCCAGGGAATGGGCTTTGTATTTGTTTTATTTCTCATGATAACTCCAGAAGATAAAATCTATTTTACAGATGAGAACTGTGGCTTGGAGAGGTGAAGAGTTTTCTCTAAAGTCATACAGCTAATAATTGGCAGGGCGGAGAATCACACTCAGATAATTTGGTTCCAAAGGAAGTGCCCTAAGAGGTGAAAGCTTCCATTGCCCAGGGGGCCCTGAGAGTCCTGAGAGCCCTGTCCAGCTCAGTCCAGGAGTAAGAAGAAGGGCTGCCTGCAGGAGGTGATGCTTGAGCCAAGCTCCTGAGCAGCACTTAGCCAATTGGCTAAGAGGATGGTTTGGTGGTACAGGTAATAGAAGTAGTCAGCATATAGGTCCCAGGGCAAGAATGATGGCATTGTGGCAAAAGATCGAGATGCTCTGGATTCAAGGTGGAATGTAGCAGCAGGCTGAAAGTAACACCCAGATCCTAAAGGGCCCTAGATTTAGACATAATCCTGAAGTCAATGAAGGGCGGTGGTGGTGCCTGTAATTCCAGTGGCTCAGGAGGCTGAGGAAGGAGGATTGAGAGTTTGAAGCCAGCTTCAACTTAGAGAGACCCTGTCTCTAATAAAATACAAAATAGGGCTGGGGATGTGGCTCAGTGGTTGAGTGCCCCTGAGTTCAATCCCCAGTACCTTCCCCACTCCCGAATCAGATTTTCTTTCTTTTTATTTATTTATTTATTTTGTGGTACAAGGAATCAAAACCAGGGTCTAACACATGCAAGGTGAATACTCAACAGAGCTAAGACCCCAGCCCTTTTTACTTTTTATTTTGAGTTAGGGTCTTGCTCAGTTGCACAGGCTGGCCTTAAACTTGCAATCCTCCTGCTTCATTTTCCTGAATAGCTGGGACTACAGGCGTGTACCACTTGCCCAGCCCAAAGCAGCTTTTCTTCTTGACAGTGACTCTGGCTGTGGTGAAGAGATGACTATGCTGCAGGCAGTGTAGCAGAGCTGACCTGAATTTGGTGCCTTGGGTTTGAATCTCAACAGTTCCACTTAAAAGTAACACGTGTTGCCTTTTCACATCTTTGAATCTCAGTATCTTTAATCGAAAAATGAGAATATATTCATCTTACAGATTGTTAGGGGACTGTGTTTATGTAAGAAAAATGTTTAGCACAATTGTACCTTGGCACACAGTGGGTAATCAATTAACATTAGCTGGTTTGTGGTAGTGGTGAGGTGTTGAGCAGGGCCATGCTTTTGGATGAGGGAGCTGTATCTTTTTGGCTTTGCTCTCTACAAGTCTCTTAAGTTTCCCTTTGATAGCCTGAGGCCAGAATCTTATCAGGGACGTTGACATTATTTTGCCCAAGTTCTATCTGTTTCAAAAGAGATAAATGTTCCTGAAGTGCTTAGCAAGGACCAGGCACACACTAATTGCCTGATGCTTGTACTATTAAGTTAGGAAATGAAACTAGCTCAGAAAAGAATAACAATTAAGCAATTATCAGTTTGTTATCACCCTAGTGTAAATGAGAAGTCAAATCTTTTTCTGGGAACAGGTTTTGATTGGGATAAAGAAGCCTGAGATCTCAGAACATGAAATGAGAATCTGGGGAACTTAAGGACCTCTTGGGAATTTTTCCAGGCAAGACTGGAGAGGCTGCAGAAATCCAATCCTAGATAACAAGGTGTTACAAATCCAAAGGATTTAGGATTCCTCAGTAGGAAGTAGCTGCTGCCTTCCTGTGTGGAGACGGGGATGAGGTTTTGTTTTCACCAGGGAACTGTGAAGCCCCATCCAACATGGGTGGCAGTGGTGGTGGTATCTGCTCTTTTATCCCAGTGGGCTCTTCTGGGGACCCCAGGGGCTGTCATAAATTAAGCATCCACTACATGTAAAAGCTTTAATTAAAAGAAAAAAGGCAGGTGGACAGTCTGAGGCAGTGTCGCAGGAGTTAGAACTGGGCTCTAACCTTGACGGTCAACTATTGTCCACACGACCCTGGCAAGTCTCCAGTTCGTTTTGAGCCTCAATTTCCGTGTGTGTGTGTGTGTGTGTGTGTGTGTGTGTGTGTGTGTGTTGGTACTGAGCCTCTCTTGGCCTCAGTTTCTCCACATGGACTTCACAGGACTGCATGAGCTAATGAAGGCTCAGTGCCATGCCCGATGGCCACTAGACTACTCCGAGATCCTGAGGCTCCTTTTCCCTCAGTGCTACTGAGCGCTTGGGACGAGGCTCCTGCACGGGGCTGGGTGTGCGGGGTGAGGGTGGGAGTGATCGTGATGGAGCCAGCGTGGGGATAAAAGACCTTATCAACAAGTGTTGCCCCAGCATCCGATGGACGTGAGGAGAAGACCATGGGCTGCCCCCCAAGAGGCGAGCCAGTCCTGGGGTAGGCTTTCCGAAGAGCCCATCCAGAGCCCTCGGTTAAGGATGCTGACTAGATAAGGCGGGTCAGATCAACTTGGGACCAGGCAAGGTTCGTCCCAAAGAAAGTGGAATTCCGATCCAGGCTTGGCTGGCTCAGTCCCTGCCCAGCTGAGTGACCTTGGACCGTCACTTTTCCTCCCCCGGCCTCCTCATTCCAATTCCCTCCCAATGAGTACAGACAGCTAGTCGACATAATGGATGTGAAAGGCGTAGCCAAGAGCCGCAGATTGGTATTTGTTATGTTAATAAGTGCCCGCAGTGGGCGGGTTCCTAACCTCCCGCTTTCGCTCAGGTGAAGCGGTTCTTTCCGCAGGAACTGGGGTTTGTCGCCTCGCTGCCCCTGCGGGCAGGGCTCTGCGGAACGCAGACTTGGAGGCCATTACCATTGTTCTTCGAGGCTGGGCCGCAGGGGAGGGCTCTCGCCTGCCAGACCTCGCCTTTGGTCTCTCCCTCCGCCCAGCACTCGGCCGTGGCGAGCCTGAGAAGCCCCCTAGCCGACCTTTCCGGAGGAAGGCAGTCAGTCCTAGAGCCCTCCCTAACGGAGACCGAAGACGTGCCTGAACGCTTTGGAAGAATCCCGACCACTCTCTGTGTCCGGAAAGAGCCGAAGGTGCTTCCCATCCTCGGCCTACCGAGTCATTCCGAAAATACCCGAAGTTTTCCCAGCGGTCCTGCGGGAGTGCTGGAGGCGGCTGCAGCGCCATGTTGGATGCTCTGCTCCTTGAGTGAAGAAAATCCGCCGGCATCGCCTGAGCCCCGCTACAGAGAAGGGCGCCGCTTCCCCCGGGGAGGGGGATAAAGACCCCCGCCCCTGGCCCATGAGGATATTGCTGTGAAAGGTCCAGTCTCTCCGCCTCCTGCCCCCGCCAGTCCGGCCCCCCCACCTTGGGGTCGCGTTGTCACGGAGACCGGCAGCCCGTGGTGCTGGCCCGCGGGGGCGGCTGCGGCGGCTGCGTCGGGCGTGTGTGACCGGCCCAGGCCCCCTCCTCCTCCCAGCCTCCCCCCCCACGCCCCCCGCTCCCGCCGCCCCCCCCCCTCCCGCCGCCTCCCCGGGTCAGCCCCCAACCCGCCCCCTCACCCCGCTGCCCCCAGCCCTTGCACCCCAGCGCGCCCGGTCCGGCTCTGGGGGGGTTGGTGGCTTCCCTTTGCCATGAGTTTACCGCAGAAACTGACTCTGAAATCAGGCTCAGCGGCTGCAGCAGGAATCGGACCCGGCAAGGGGGGCGGCGGCGGTGGCGGCAGCAGCAGCAGCAGCAGCAACAGCGGTAAGGCCTCCTCACCCGGCGGTGGCGGCGGCAGCAGCAGCAGCGGTACGGCTTCCTCACCCGGTAGCGGCGGCGGCGGCGGCAGCAGCAGCAACAGCGGGTAAGGCCTTCTCACCCAGCGGCGGCAGCAGCAACAGCAGCAGCAGCGGTACGGCCTCCTCACCCGGTGGCGGCGGCGGCGGCAGCAGCAGCAGCAGCAGCAGCAGCAGCAGCGGTACAGCTTCCTCACCCGGCAGTGGCGGCGGCGGCGGCGGCAGCAGCAGCAGCAGCAGCAACAGCGGTAAGGCCTCCTCACCCAGCGGCGGTGGCGGCAGCAGCAGCAGCAGCAACAGCGGTAAGGCCTCCTCACCCGGCGGCAGCGGCGGCAGCAGCGGCAGCAGCAACAGCAGCAGCAGCGGTACGGCGTCCTCACCCGGCGGCGGCGGCGGCAGCAGCGGTAAGGCCTCCTCACCCGGCGGCGGCAGCGGCAGCAGCGGCAGCAGCAGCAGCAGCAGCGGTACGGCCTCCTCACCCGGCGGCGGCGGCGGCAGCAGCGGCAGCAGCAGCAGCAGCGGTACGGCCTCCTCACCCGGCGGCGGTGGCGGCGGTGGCGGCGGTGGCGGCGGTGGCGGCGGTGGCGGCGGCGGCGGTGGTAGCGGCACCGGCACCTCCTCACCCGAACATCAGGGCCCTCCAGACCCAGGCGCCCCAACAGTATCCTTTTCACCTTCCTGCCGGCCCTTCGGCTCTCGTTGCCGCAGCCCGGGGGGTACCCCGCAGTCCGGGGGGACCTTCTTGCCCGCCGCCACCCTCCAGCCAGGAAGGGGATTGCCGCTCAAGCCCAGGCACTGGGCTTGGCCGGAGCTTTTGGGGTTTCTCGGCAGCAGCACTGCGGGGCGCACTGGGACCCTCCGCAGTATGGTGAAAACTAGCTCCACTGGGCCATGCTTCTGCAGCCCTTCCCCTTTAGATCTGGGGAACCTTCTCTCTTGTCGCTGCCTCCTCTTCCTCCTGTGGCCCCCCCTCCCCTTTATTGGGCAGAATTTGCTGGTGCTTGGGATCGACCCTGCAGGCAAGGCTTTCCTCTGGTTGTTGTGAGGATACACACCCTCCTACTCCTCCTCTCCCTTCAGCTCCCTTTGCAGCGGGCCTTGGTGGGCTCCCCGAATCATTATTAATACATAATAAACTTTATTGGTAAATTTCCTGTTTGAAACCAATCAGCTCGTTCCCAAGGTAAGTTACATTTTCAGTCTACGGTGAAATGTACAAAAAAGCATTCCCTCTGGCTAATGTTTTTTAACGATTGGGGGAGTTGTGATGTGGTTTGTGGTGGAGCGCAATCTAAGGAGGAAATGTTACACCTGACGCTTCCCTGTCTTTGACCTTTTTAAAGGAAGAGGAAGTTAACTGACATTACCCATCACCCCCAAAAGACTCACTGCTTGGAAGGCTTGTGTTAGGACGAATATTTCTAAAGGGCTCTAATTTGCTCTTTGTAGGCCTGATGTTTTACAGGGTAGCGGGGCTCCTGGAGGAAACGCTAGTATTGTGTCTTACGTTATTTGCATTATTTGTGGAATTTTGGACAGCTTTGATTGAAAAGTCTTGGTGATGAGGTGTTTTAGTCAAAAACTAGCTGAGGAAGGTAGAACATTTTATTAATGAATTCCATAGAGGTATAGAAAGGTGTTACCTACCGAGGGTAGCATTTCATGCACCTCCTCCTTCTCTCATCCCTTGTATTTCTGTTAATCAATAATAATTGGATGTGTTTTGGGGTTTGAATCATGTTGAATTTGATTTTTAGAGATAGTAGGATATTTGAGTAAATAACTCCTCCGAGGGTCACAGATTATTTCACATTCTAGTTTGATTCTTGTCTGTATCAATTACTTTGAGAAGGAAAAGGCATCTCCCTTCCAGAGTCATTTCAGGTCATTGGTTTTTGTCAAGTGTCATTTTCTCTGTTCTTTAAATATTGTTAGTCCGCATTTTTCAATGCAGGCATTGTGGCACAGAGGAAAGATAAGTTCCATTCCAGTGTGATGTGTGTACTGATTTCACAATGTTTTTATCCTGCATGATTCTGTTCAATTAAGAATTGTTTACCTATGAGAATATTGAGTGTTGCTCCTGGAAAACCTGGTTAGTTTTGATTAATATCCCTAATTGTTTTACTGTGAGAGAAGGTTGATTGGCTTGCCTACTTCAAGGTAGAGGTCAGTGCTGGATTTCCTAAGTACTTCTATCTTCCATAGTACTTTGTGAGTTTAAGTTTTTTTCTAATTTCATTTTTCCCCCTTATTTTCCATACTCTTGAGTAAGACTGGAAGTTTCTGTATTGTGTCACCAAGTGCATTATTCATTATCTGCATCTTTGAGATGTTTTGGCAATTAAATGGAAGTAATAAGTAGGACTGCATTGCTGACTATGACAGTGCTTGGTGAATTGGGTAACTTCCTAGACACAGAGACTGTGATTTGAGTGTTTTTTAAGTTTGTTTTTCTCAGTGGTTTTTTGGGAAGAGAGGACTTCTAAAAGCTCTGAGTTGGTTGTAACAGAAGTAGTTACTAGTTCTGCAACTTAATTTTCCTTTGAATAAAAGAAACAGTTGTTAAAGATAAATTTAAGATATTATTTTCAGTGGGGATCAGTTTTAAACTTTTCTAGTATATTAGATACTTTTATGTAACTTCAAGGTTTAATTTTGTCTCATGTCATTGGATCTAAAATTAATTTTCCTCTTGATGTATATTCTTCAACTCCTTACCTTCCTTTCCCTTTGCTTTATGTACTGAAAGGTTACAATTGCTAAAATATAAACACATTATATAAATAGTAAATGAGTTAGAGGTTACAGATTTCATCAGAACACTCTAGTGGGGAAATGATATCAACTGGTAATGGAAACTGGTTAAAAATGGATTGAAACAGAGCAGTTCTGTTTTTCTAACCTGAGAGGGAATGTGGGAATTTGTATTTAACACAGTGGTCATTATGTGATTAGTTGATAACATTGAAGCATCCAGGCTGGAGTGCAGAACTAGAATTGCTTTTTCCATAGCTTGAATAGATCAGTTCCTCAAAATATATGGGTACATCTGTTTGCATCAAATTAACGAGTTCAGATATTTTTAATATATATAAATAGAGCAAGAGAGTCATATGGCAAGGTGTCCTTCATTTGTACTTAGTGTTCAAGTGACAAAGCATAAAACAAAGGGAAATGTTAGCAATAATGAATTTGAATGTAAACTGGAACCTGCTTAAGTAGGCATCAGTTTTGCATGGCGGGACCCATAAAACCATTTCAAGTAGAAATGACCTCTTTGACTGCGAAGAGGCAGAACATGGGGCTTGGTAGATAGTAGGGGCTGGAAGAAGAAAACTCTGATATGAAAAATGCTAAAAGCCAGGGAGAAATATGCTTAGAATTTTGATAACATAAGCCGACATGGAACTTAGAGTTTTTATTAAATTGTCACTTCAAAATATTTGCAATGAAGTCAGACACAGTGGTACATGCCTGTAATACTAGCTGCTTGGAAAGCTGAGGCAGGATTGCAAGTTCAAAGCCAACCTGGGCAACTTAGGGAGACTCTCTCAAATTTAAAAGGGCCAAGGGATGTAGCTTAGTGGTAGAGTGCCTGCCCAGCATTTGTGAGACCTAGGATTCTATCCCTAGTTCTGAGGGAAAAAAAACTGCTGTGAGATCTGCTTACCCCAACCTATTAAGAGGTTGAGGGCTGGAGGGCTGGGCCGTGCACACCTATAATCCCAGTGGCTTAGGAGGCTGAGACAGGAAGATCCTAAGTTGAAAGCCTCAGCAAGTTACTGAGGCCCAAAGCAACTCAGTGAGAGCCTGTGTCTAAATAAAATTCAAAATAGGACTGGGCATGTGGCTCAGTGGTAGAGTTCACCCTGCCCCAAAGAAAAAGAGGTTGAGAGAGGCTGTGTTGAGAATATTTAACATTTTTTTTGGGGGGGAGTGGTGATTTAACCACTCTGACTTTTTTTTTTTTTTTTGGTGCTGGGAATGGAAGCCAGGGCCTAGCACATGCTAGGCAAGTGCTCTACCAATGAGCTAAACCCCTAATCCTTTAATTTTTTTTTTTGGTACCAGGGATTGAACCCAGGGGTGCTTACCCACTGAGGCTGTCTTTGAACTGTAGGTCCTCCTGCCTCAGCCTTTCAAGCCTCTGGGATTATAGGTGCATGTAACTGGCTTAATTTTGGTTTGAGGCTGGGTCTCCTCAGTTGCTCAGGCTGGCCTCAAACTTGGGATCGATTTGGGAATTGATTGAATTTGTTATCCTTTTGCCTCAGTGTCTGGAATAGCTGGGATTATAAGCATGTACCATCACACTCGGCTCAACTTTTACATTTTGATGAAAGCTGCTTTGACCTTTTCCACAGAAAATTGTCCATACACAGATTTAGATTTTTAGATTTTTATTTTTAGATTTTTTTTAGATTTTTAGATTTAGATTTTTAGATTTTTATTTTTAGATTTTTTTTTAGATTTTTAGATTTAGATTTTTAGATTTTTCAGGGCATTCTTGGGTCCCTGTTAAAAGTCTAACTTTTTAGATTGAAACTGGTCATCCTTCAGATTATCAAGACAAATGAGTTTGAATTCAGGTGTCCAAATAGTTTTTACTTAAACAGAACAGTTTTATAGTCTATTATGAACACAAAGCTTTTTTTCTTTGTATGAAAAGATTTCAGAGTGTAATATCTCTCAGGGCTGTAGACATTTCTGGGGAGTCTAGTTGCTGTTTTGGGGCAGCCAGGTTGATGAAGAAAATTAGGCTGGGTAAGGTGGTGCACACCTGTAATCCCAGAGGCTCAGGAGGCTGAGATAGGAGGATTATGAGTTCAAAGCTAGCCTCGGCAATTTAGCAATTTCCTAAGCTAATCTGTGAGATCCTGTCTGTAAATAAAATACAAAATAGGGCTGGGGATGTGGCTCCATAGTTGAGAGCCCCTGAGTTCAATCCCTGGTAGCCCTCTCCCCAAGAAAAAAGAAAATCAGTGCGTTCTTTGAAGGAACTAAATTTGTAAAAGACCTGTGTCAACCAGAAAATGGCTGTGTCCTCAGCTGTTTTGTGATAGATATATGATATTATTATTTTGTACTGGCAATAGAACCCATGGGCACTTTACCACAGACTTTTTATTTTGAAACAGGGTCTTGCTCAGTTGCTTAGGGTCTCACTAAGTTCCAGGGCTGGACTCAAACTTACCATCAACCTCCTCAGTTCCTGGGATTATAACAAGTACGTGCTAACTCTGTTATGCATCTAGTCTGGGAAGAAGGAATTAGGGATTCCTGGAAGAAGCTGACATCTGAACTAAATTAAGTGCAGTGTGCCACTACACCTGGCTGATATATGTGATGAAAACCAATATTCTTGTTGCTGTTTTTTTTTCTTTTGTATTATAGTTTTCTTTTTTTTTAAAAAAAATTGTTTTTAGTTGTAGATGGACACAATACTTTTATTTTGTTTGTTTAATTTTTTTATGTGATGCTGGGGATTGAACCCAGTGTGTCATGTGTGCTAGGCAAGTATACTACCACTGAGCCACAACCCCAGCCCTCTAGTTTTCTTGTTTTTTTTTTTCACCCTCTGTTGATTTTCAGTTTTATCTTACAGGTTGAAGCCAGTAATATTTGCTGTATTCTTTTTTCCTCTTTGCCAAAGCTAGATCTAAAAAAAAAATAACATTAGTAGCAATAATAATAATATCCATTTATTGAGTGCCTACTATCTGGGAACCATACATACATGATTTTATTTATTTCTCCAAGAATTTTAATAAGGTAGATATTGTTGCTGTTTTATGGATAAGGAAACTGGAGTGCAGAGTAGTTAATAATGTTGCCAGGGTTATCTGCCCAGTAAAGTGTGGTCTGTGATTTGCACTGCTATGACTGACTCCAAGCCCATAATTGCCCTTTTTATTATGCTGTGCTATTTCTTATGCAACCTGCATGTAAGAATGAGAGGAAGAATACTCTCCTATATTTGAGAGCCGGGGAAAGTCTATATACAGAAAAGAAGCTCTGTGGAGTAATCTAGAACATAGTGATACTGTACCATAATTAATTAGTTCATAGCTACAAACTGCTAGACAAGTAGGTTATCTTTATCTCACTGATCTTTAAGCAGAGATTCTTTACATTAGACTCAATTCATGTTTCTCTTTGTTCAGAAGTCAAGAAGGCCTCCAGCAAAATATGATGATAACTAGAACCAGGCCCTTGAGCATGCTGCTAGGCAACTGCTCTACCACGAAGCCACGTCCACAGCCCCAAAAGGCCTGTCTGCTAAAAATGGTTTGAAAACCATGCTAAAACTCTATCTATTTGTCATTGTTAAAATGAAGAGGACTTCCATTTGGGTCAATTATATTGGAGCTTTGGCATAAGTGGTAAAGTTGGGCTGGGGTTGTGGCTCAGTGGTAGAGCACTTGCCTAGCGTGTATGAGGCACTGGGTTCGATTCTCAGCACCACATATAAAACAACTAAATAAAGTCCATCAATAACTAATAAAAATATTTAATAAAAGTGGTAAGTTGAATTCATTTGTTCACTTATTCAGCACCTTCTGTGTGCCAGACTGGTGCTAGGTCTGGGGTTGAGGACTCAAAGAACTTGGTTTAGACAGGTAAACAGATAAAATATCATGAGACAAGTACAGTGCTAACTCTATTATGCATCTAGTCTGGGAAGAAAGAATTAGGGATTCCTAGAAGTTGACATCTGAACTAAATCAGAAGGATGAGTGTTACCTCAGGCTTAACTAGCTTCTCTTCTGCCACCTACTTTTCCTAATTCCATTGCTGTTGTTGATGCAGGGAATTTTAATAAAGTGCATTTCAATCATGTTTTGAGTTTATTTTATTTTATTTTATTTATTTGTTTGTTGGAGCCGGGAAGCTAGTGAAGGTGCCATAGAAAGCAGTGGTAAAGGGGCTGGGGATGTGACTCAAGCGGTAGCGCGCTCGCCTGGCATGCATGTGGCCCGGGTTCGATCCTCAGCACACAAAGATATTGTGTCCGCCGAGAACTAGAAAATAAATTAAAAAAAAAAAAGAAAGCAGTGGTAAAAACACTTATTGCTATAGATTCAAAGTATCTTCTGCACTATAACCTCAGAAATTAATGTATGAAGAGAAATGCAACTAATCTTTGCTAGTTTTCCCACTTTATTATATAATAACCCTCCCCTTTTGATATTAAATACTCGCTTACAAATGGTACCTGCTGGCCTTAAAATATATGATTTAGTTTGGTATATTCAGCAGTGCCTCTGACATGCAGTAGAAAAATCTGGGTTTGAGTTTGGTCTTCCATTTTAATAAATGTGTTGTATTACAGTAGTCACATTAACTGACTCTGGTGTCAAGTTTTCCCTTCTCTAAAATATAGAGGTTATCTTGGAAGGCTGAGGCAGGAGAATTGCAAGTTTGAGATGAACTTGGGCAACTTGTGAGACCTCAGCAATTTAGGGAAACTGTGTCAAAAATTAAAAACTAAAAATTACAGGCACATGCCTGTAATTTGAGCAAATTGGAGACTGAGATAGGAGGACGGATTGCCCTTTGCAGGCCAGCCTCAGCAATTTTGTGAGACCCTGTCTCAAAGTTAAAAATTCAAAGGCCTGGGGGGAGCTGGAATTGTAATTCGGTGATAGAGTGCTTGCCTAGCATGTGTGAAAGAAAACGAGTATTTGTGACATTTATAACTAAGAGGAAAAAAAATGTTCAGGCATGTAGCTCAGTTGTAAAGTGCTTCTGAGTTCAATCCCAAGATCCCAACCCCCAAGATCCCAAAGAGTCATTTATCTAGTGACCTTGATTTATATATAATTGGTTGTGATTCTGAAGATTATGCTTTGAGGTTTGTTTTATTCTTCCATGTTTAGGGGAAGGATTTATAGGGACTAGTTGATGATATTTGTCTTATGACATTTTTCTAGGACAACTTATTATTTTTTTAAGTCTTTTTTAAGTTGTTGATAGACCTTTATTAATTGATATGCGGTGCTGAGAATCCAACCCAGTGCCTTACACATGCCAGGCAAGTGAGGTACCGCTGGGCCTCTAGTTTTTGTCTTATTATTGGGTTTAGCCAAAGAGATTAAAGTGCCCCAATCCTGTTAGCTATTATCAGTTGTGGGATGTTTTGAGACAAAAGAGTCTTATTTAGTGTCTGGCTCACTGAGTTGGTTCATTATGAAGTATGAGGGAAAAAGTAAGTTCTGGAATAAACTCCTGTGATAAGACATAATCTATTTTTACTTTAAGAATAATATGTTGGGGCTGGGATTGTGGCTCAGCTATAGAGCGCTCACCTAGCATGGGCCGGACCCGGTTCGATCCTCAGCACCACATAAAAATAAAGGCATTGTGTTGTGTCCATCTACACCTAAAAAAAATAAATATTTTTTTTAAAAAGAATAATACATTAACCTAAAATATTAAGAAACTATTATTTTTCCTGATTTTTAGCCGTGTATATGACTTCAAGCCGTGAATAAACTGCAGCTGAGATTTACATGGATGAAATACTGCAGGATCTCAAGCTACTTCTGAATTCTCAAATGGCTTCTAGTTCCTTGGCTTGCTGCCAACCAGGAGGCGTTTTTCAATCTCCTGAAGCCTCAGCTGAAATTTGAGACAGTTTAAGCTATTTTAAGTGTATGTGAAGTTTGTCAGTTTTTATGACCTGTATTAACTAGTAGTTGTTTTTTACTTTTTTTGAGCCCGGTGTGTGCTGGCTGAGTCTTGTCAATAGAATGCAAACTCCATGAAAGCAGATTTTTGTCCTTTTTATTCACTGTGGATGTGTCAGCATGTATAATAGTGCTTGGCAGACAGTAGGCAATTGGTAAATATTTATCACATAAAATGTTGAGTAAGTTGGAGTCTAGGGATCAATTTCAGGTAAGTTTTAGGGCAAAAATAGATGGTATCACAACTCAATTTTAGCATTCAGGAGTGCCCTAAAATTGTTTTGCCCTGATATGTAATTAAATTTAAAGTGGTTCTGTAATTTCCTTTGAGATGGGGTATCATTGACCCAGTTTATAAAACTAAAGGGGCAGACTTGGATTTGAAGCATATTATTGAGGTTTAGGGTTGATATAAAGGCCAAAGAGGAACATCTATTGTCAAATGTTAGTGCTCAAAAACTTGTTTTGTGATTACATGAAGCAGGAAATTTAAAAAATAGCGAAAAACAGGAAGTAAGAATCATCTATAATCTTGTTATGTAGGGGTCACCACTATTAACATTTAATATTTTTCTTTCCTGTTCTTTTTTTTTGTATGGAAATTATTTTTGCTGGGGACTGAACCCAGGACCACCTGTGCATTGAACATGTGCCCACTATGGATTTTAATTTGTTGAACTTAAAATTTTGTCCTTTTTTTGTAATATAACTTTTTTTGTGGTCTTGAGGATTGAACCCAGAGCCTTGTGCATGCAAGGCAAGCATTCTACCAACTGAGCTATATCTCTAGCCCCTGTTTTTAATATAACTTAAGGTCAAATTCTGTACAGTTTGCATCTTTTGAAGTTTTTTTTTCTCTTTCTTATGGCACTGGAGATTGAATTTGGGGCCTTGTACATGTTAGGCAAGTTCTTTACCACTGAGATACCCCCAGCTTTTGCATCTTTGTTATTTTGTTACTTGACTGTATCTTTTATCAAAAAGTACCAGCTGGGTGCAGTGGTACACGCCTATAATACCAGCTGCCTGAGGTAGGAGGATTGTGAGTTCAAAGCCACCCTCAGCAAAAGTGAGGTACTAAATAACTCAGCGAGACCCTGTCTCTAAATAAAATACAAAATAGGGCTGGGGATGTGACTCAGTGGTTGAGTGAGTGAGTTCAATCCCCAGTACAAAAAAAAAAAAAGAGTCCCCCAAAAAACTTAAAAAAAATTTTATTGGTCCATTATAATCATACATAAGTGTGAGATTCACTGGAAATATTCACTTTTGAATAGTCAGTTTAGAATATAAATGATATAAATGAACTTTTGGTTTTCAAAGATGGTCTTTTTACCGTTGGTGTGTAGCTCAGAAGTTATGACTGCTCATTAGAAAAAGGAGAGCTCAGGGGCTGGAGATATATAGCCTAGTTGGTAGAGTGCTTGCCTTGCATGCCCAAGGCCCTGGGTTCAATCCCCAGTACCACAAATAAAACAAAACAAACTCTCAAACCTTTATCAGTAAGTCAAACATTTTTCGGTTCTTGTGTCTGTAATAATTTACAATGCTAAAACTCAAATGCAACATCACATTTCCCCCCATGATTATTTACATTTATTTATTCTTTAGAAACCACTGTAATCCATATATTCATACTAAATTTTGAAAAAAGCTAGTGGCCAGAGTGATGTTTGTATACATATATAGTCTTCCCTACCCTCCTCTTTTCTCTTTTTCTTTCATTGATGGAACAGAGGATTGAACCCAGGGGTGCTGTACCATTGAGCTATATCCCCAGCCCTTTTAGTTTTTTTTGGTTTTGAGGTGAGATCTCCCTCAGTTGCCCAGGCTGGTCTTGAACTTGCTCCCCCCTCCCCCCTCCCATCTCAGCCTCCTGACTTTTGGGGATTATGGGCATCACCACCATGCCCAGTTTATTTCCTTGATTTTTTTTTACTTGGTTTTCAGGAAGTGTTAATGTTAACTAGGGAGTGATTAAAGGAAGGAGGAAAAGACCATAAAGGATTCAGGTGGAGTTAGGAAAGCAGGCTTGAAGTGTGGGAACAAACAGAATTTTGGAATGACAAGAAAAGTAAGCAGAGATGAAGAATGAGTACAGCCAGTTTTGAATCAGAATATATCAGAATATAATTTTTTAAGGAGAATGGAAAGGATTGAACCCTGAAGGTAGAAAAAAGGAATGTAAGAAAGGATAAATTGGATGACTCCTTACTTTTTTTTTTAAGTAGGCCCTAGGAAATAGTACATAACCATATAAGTTGCCCCCAGTTCTCTCTGCCCTAGGCAAGTACTAATTTAAGTATAGAAGTCTGAGACCCTAGGTTTAATACTTGGCACTGCAACAATAAACAAATGAAGACAAAACAAAAAACTTGAGAGATCAGTTAAAAAGAAAGAAAAGAACTTAAGACCACTGTAGGCAGGGTTTGGATGGGAAGAGGGGATATGTATTATGAGCAGGTGACCAGCATGAACAAAGATTTGGGCTTGGAATAAGCATGGTGTATGTCACATTTTCAGGGACCTGATCCATGGGTTTGGAGTGGAGGATTCTGGTGGCAGAATATGCAAGATAATGAATCTAGGTTCTAGGGGTTTGGGGATGAATAGAAGAAGTTAGACTTTTTATATATGTGAATTCTTTTTTTTTTCTTTTTGTTACTAGGGATTGAATGCAGGATCTTGGAAATACAATATTTATCTGTGTATTGTTGAGCTGTGAGTTATTTTGGGCTGGGATGTAGCTCAGCATCAAAGCGTCTGCATTGCATTTGCAAAGCCCTGAGTTTGACCGTAGTTCAAAAAAAAAGGACAAGAGTTATCTTTATATTCTGAGTATAGACCCTTTGTCAGAATCAGGATTTTTAAACTTTCCCTGAGTCAGTCTTTTCATTTTCTTGAAGATGTCTCTTGAGGGGCGAAAGTTTTTTAAATTTTATTTATTTTTTTGTGGTATTAGAAATTAACCCAGGGGTATTTTACCACTGAGCTTTGCGCCCCAACTCTTTTAAATTTTGAAACAGTGAGAATAGTGTCTTGTTAAGTTGCCCAGTCTGGCCTTGAACTTTATGGTCCTCTTGCCCCAGTCTCTTGAGTATAGTGGGATTGTCAGTAGGAGCTGCTGTGCCTAGCTTAAACCAAATTTTTGAAGATTTAGTCCTTTTTTTTCCCCTAAGAGTTTTATAATATTAGGTCTTTGATCCATTTCAAATTATTTTCTGTGTACAATGTAAAGTGGAGGTCCAACTTTATTATTTTGTATGCAGATATTTGTTGTCTCAGTACCATTTCTTGAAAAGACAGTTCTTTGCCTAGTGAGTTATCTTAGTGCCTTGTCAAAAGTCATTTGTATTTATTTTCTCTCTTCTTTTGTGGTACTAGGGATTGAACCCAGGACCTCCCACATGCTAGGCAAGCACTGTACCCACAGGCTACATCCCTAGCCCTGTATTTCTTTCTTTCTTTTTTTTTTTGTTGTTGTTGAGAAACCGACATTGAAACTTTGTTTTTGTGCAAATTAAAATCTGAAGTGGGAAGATTAGGAGAATAGAAATGGCATCACAACTACAACTAGTTTTTTTTTGTTGTTGTTGTTTTTAGTACTGGGGATTGTACCCAAGGTACTTAACCACTTAGCCACATCCCCAGCTCTTTTTATTTTGGGACTGGATCTTGCTGAATTGCTTAGGGCCTTGCTAAGTTGCTGAGATTGGTCTCAAACTTGAGATCCTCCTGTCTCAGCCTCCCGAGCTGCTGGGATTACGGACTTGTGCCACTGCACCTGGCACATGTAAGGTTTTATAATCAAGCATTTTAAATTTAATGAGAGATGTGCTGTTCATAAAATATGGCCTACTGAATAACTGAACTTCTACCATTTCTAACTTTCTTATAAAACAGAAAAACTAATGAAATATTCTGGCTGCTTTTATTCTTAAGGTAAATTCCCACTAGGCAAGGATAGCCTTGTAAAAAATAAAAGTATAGGCAGTTGACTACTTTACTGTTCTGGGGCAGACTTGGAATTGTGTATGAAGTTACAGATTCTTGGGTTATTGTATTTCACATTAAATGTTAGTTCTGTCCCAGAATATTTAAGTAATTTTAAATTTGATTTTTGATTTACAAGGTTATATCCTCAGGCTATTCTAATAAATACATTATTATTTAATTTTTTTTAAAGTTGTTGATGGATCTTTATTTTATTTAATTGTATGTGGTGCTGAGAATCTAACTCAGCGCTTCATGCATGCCAGACAAGCATGCTACCACTAAGCCACAACCCCCAGCCCCATATGCATTATTTTAAAGAAACAGAATTTGGTAAATAGTATTAGCCTCTGTCAAACAGGATTCTTTTTGCTATTTAGAAAAAGATCACATGAAAGGAGAGGCATTTTATAATTTTGCAGGTCTAATAAAAACGATGGTTATTGGTTTTGGATAGAATTTTCCACTAGAAAAATCTCTTGAGGGACTTAAAATTGAAGTATTATAGTGAGGGAATGGGATTACTGATTTTGTAATATTATACCTACTTTTTAAGTTCTGTCAATTTGGGAGGCTGAGATGGTAGGATCATGAGTTCAAAGCAGCTTCAACAATTTAGCAAGGTCCTAACTTGGTGCGATCCAGTCTCAAAATAAAAAATAACAGGGGCTGAGGATGTGGCTCAGTGGGTTCAATCCCTGGTACCAAACAAATACAAAAACCAATAAAGGAAGTGGGTCTTAATCTATATAGAATTTTAATGACATAACTGATTAATATTTTTGAATCTTTGAGGCTAATATTGTCAACTGATACTTGCAATTGTTGATCTTTTTCAGAAGTATTAGAATTTGGAACCAGTCCAACTTCCTGAGGTAACTGCAGTTCCAAAGGCAGACAGCAGAGTACTTGACCTTAACACACACCCCCTTGCATGTTGTGGTGACTGAGTGTGTGTACTTGAATATTAGGCAAGGCAGTGAAAGCTAAATGCCTCTTTAGAAAGTAACTGCTATAGAGTTACTTTTTTCCCCTTCATAATTGATAAGTAGCTTGTGGGAGATACTTCA
Organism: Callospermophilus lateralis; assembly: GCF_048772815.1. Lineage (NCBI taxonomy): Eukaryota > Metazoa > Chordata > Mammalia > Rodentia > Sciuridae > Callospermophilus > Callospermophilus lateralis. The sequence goes on from NW_027516260.1 coordinate 233,821, forward strand.
AGACTGTAAATAACATTTCTTCTCCTGGTGGATTTTGTCTGCAGCAGTGACTTCATTCCTGTCCTCTTTTTTTTAAAATTTTTTTTAGTTGTAGGTGGCCACAGTATCTTTATTTATCTACTTTTTTATGTGGTGCAGAGGAACAAACCCAGTGCCTCACAAGTGTGAGGCAGGCGCTCTAGCACTGAGCTATAGTCTCAGCCCTCCTGTCCTTCTTTTAAAAAATCACAATTAAGGGATCCCCAAATTAATATGCATTAGCTTATTTTCCCCTTATACATAGTAGACTCTTTTAATATGTCAAAAGATGTTTTTGAAGAATGTTACCATGAATCATTGATTATTCTAAGTTGTAGGGGAGTTTTGCATCCTCTGGTTCAACTCTCTGTCCCTAGTGCCTTTGCTCCAGAGGCTGAGGGGGGAGGTCTGAGTATCTTTCATAAAAATAAAGTTTGTGCCAACTAAGAGTGATTTGAGATCTTCAGTGACATTGACCACTGACCTAATAGGATGACCAAAGTTCTCTTTTTTCCTGTAAAGGGCCTAATTTGAATGGTAAATTATATGATTACCCCATCTAGTAACTGTTTCAGAGCTTAGAAAATTATGAGTCTTCTATGCTATTTCTAGATGTATTACTGATAATTTTGAGACGGCATTTTACATTCTTTTAACAATTTGTGTTTAATCTTTTTTAAATTGTAAAGCTCTTTAACATTAGTATGTGAACCTAAATAGGAGCAAATTATTGTTAGCCTCATTTTGTAAAAAAGAAAAATTGTATTTTGAACTAATTTTTGACTTATAGAATATTAATATATTCCATACCATAGTACAGTTTTCAAGAATAGGAAATTTACACTGGCACAATCTCATTCAACCTTTATATCCCTCATTCACCTTTTACCAATTTTCCCATTATATCCTGTTTCTGTTCCAGAATCCTAATAGCATTTTAAATTTTTTCCCCTTTTTTCTCTCTTTCTCTTGTGGTATTGGTGATTGAAACCAGTGTCCTTCATGTTAGGCAAGTGTACTACCACTGAGCTATAATCCCTACTTGTTATTTCTTTTCAGTCTTCTCTAGTCTATAAATGTCCTCACCTTCTCTTTCATGACCTTGACGCTTGTGTGTGTTACTAAGGTTGAACCCAGGGCATGGCACATGTTAAATACATGTTCTACCTCTGAGATACACCTCAACCCTGAACTTGACACTTGAAAAGATTCCTGATCAGATATTTTATAAGATGGCCCTCAGTTTGAATTTATTGAGTGTTTTCTCATGAAAAGAATGAGGTTATATGTTCTTTCTCAGTGTATCAGGAGTGATGTGTCAGTGATGATTAGTTTATTAAGCTGGTGTCTGCTGGTATTTCTCCTATAGAGTTTTTCCCGTTCAAATTGATAAGTAGCTTGTGGGAGATACTTCAAGACTACAAATAAATGTTTTTTCTCCTGGTGGATCTTGTCTGCAGTATTTACATTTGGAATTGCCTAATTGTGGTTTTTCTCTTTTTCTTTCTGCATTCATTGATTGTACTTCTATGTGGAAAAACTTTTTCTTCTTATTTATTTATTTGTATCATCATGTACTCACAGGTACGTATTTTATTCTGTGAGTTAATCCATAATTATTTTTTGGTTTTGTCATTCAAATTGTTCTGGCTTTGACCTTCTGGGGTTCCTTCAGGTTGACTCCTGAGTTCTCTGAATAAGCCACTACCTTTAAAAAGAAAAAAATTTCTTTGCTTTCTGGTATATAAGGTATTCCAGCCTCATGTTGTATTTTCCCTGTCTCTGTCTAGGGATCAACTAGTTCTCCAAGTACTCCCCGCTCCTTGGGGTGTTTTATCACTGAGCTACATGCCTAGCCCTTGTTATTGAGACAGGTCTCATTAAGTTGCCAAAGCTGACCCTCAAATCTGGAATCCTCCTGCCTCAGTTTCTTGAGTAGCGAGCGCGCTACCACTTGAGCAACATCCCCAGCCCCCCAGCCCTTTTTTATATTTTATTTAGGGACAGGGTCTCGCTGAGTTGCTGAGGCTGGCTTTGAATTCTTGATTTTCCTGCCTCGGCCTCCTGAGCTACTGGGATTATAGGTGTGCACCACCGCACCCAGCTATTCATTTTCTTATGTCCATTCTTACATGAAGATAGCATACTATAGATAATTTGTTTTTTTTTTTTTTTCCAATTAAAATTATACCCTTGGGGTTGAAGGTATAGATCAGTGATAAAGCACTTTTGAGTTCCTGGGTTTGGTGCCTAGCACCACAAGGGAAAAGTATACGCTAGAAATCACTGTTTCTGTTCAGAAGATCTTCCTATTCTCTTTTATAGCTGCAGAGTATCATATTGTGTGGGTGTACCAAGTGTCTTCAACCACCCATATTTGGTGTTTAGGTTGTTTCAGATATTTTAAAAGTTACAGAGATGTTGCAGTGAATAACCATATGCTTATGTATTTTGTATTATTGAAGGATTCTCTTCAATAATGTATCTTTCTGATACATTAAATAGCTTTTTACATTTTTAATTATTGAGTGTGTTTTTTTTTTCTTTTTTTTTGGTGAAGGGCGTTTGATCGAACCCAGGCCTTGAACATCTAGGCAAAATACCACTGAGTGTTATCCCCAGCTCCAGTCTGTAACAATAGAGAATAGTTGACTCAGTAGTGTCTGGGTTACTGGATATTTGAATTTTATTGTTTTTATTACTTCACTGTGAGTGTGTTGTTAAGCTTTGAGCATTAGATGGGAACTTGGATTAACTGAATTCTTATCCTGTAAATTTTGAGAGTATAAAATAGTTTGTTTTGTTCTTTAGAGTGTTTTCCTTGGTCTGCATTTTCAAAATATTAATTCAGAAGCATGATATTGTTACAGTTCTTTTTTTTTTCTATTTTGCAAATTGAACCCAGGACCTCGTTAGGTGGCAAGCACTCTATCATTGAAGATTTGGGTAGACTTGACATTAAGGGGAAGGACATGAATAGTTGAGGGAAGTGGTGTGAACAAAGTCTTAGTTCAGAAATGGTGAATGGTGTGTTTGCAGTCAGAAGACCCATTTGGCAGAAAGAGAATGCAGTGAATGTGTTGTGTGGGGGACAGTTTTGGAGAATCATCCCATTGCAAGGGGAGGTTTTTGAAGACCTTGTTATTAGAGAAAGGTGAAAGATTGTGCTGGATGGATTGAGATGGACAGGAAGCATGGATACTACATAGTAGGCTATTGAAGGTTTTCTGAGGTTGTGCTGATGCACATCCAGCCTAGAGGAAAATGAAATGGAAAGGATGATCACATCTTGAAGCTGTCATAAAGGAATAAAGCTTAGGGCTTCAATATCGTTGACGAAGAGAAAGCATTAAAACTCGCTCTAAGGTTTGTTTTGTTTAGTATTGTGGTAATGGGCATCAAACCCTGGGCTGTCTTGTTGTATGCTAGGGAACACTGAGCCATGTCCCCACCTCTTTTTTTTTTTTTTTAATTGAGAATAGGGTTTTGCTAGGCTGGTCTTGAATCTGGGTTTCTCCTGCATCAGCCTCCCGAGTGGCTGGGTTTATAGGCAGCTCTAATATTTAAAGAATAAAATATGATGTTGTCATTGATGGAGTAAGAAAAACCTAGGATTTAATTTCCTACATCATTTTGAGAGTGGACAGATAAGTTCAGTTTAGGACAAGTTGGGTTTTAAATGAATGGAGCACTCCATTTAACAAATGAAGACAACTAACAATGTTTAAATAGGGAAGATGGAAGCAGAAAGGATTGGCAAAACAAGTCCATGATAATATAAGCAAAATGGAGAGTGAAGAGAAAAACAAAAGATTTTTAGTAGTCTGTGCAGTGGCTGGTTATTTGAGGAAGCTACAAAAAGAGGAAGGAGCTGCTTAGAGGAAGTAGAGAGCCAAGGAAACACCGTTGTCAAGCTTTCCAGAATAGGTTCCTGCTGAGCTTTGTTTATGTAGTTGGAGAAGTGACATTTAATACTTAACAAGAACATTTGAATTATGTGTAAGTCATTGTTTTTACATATAAGGAAGATTGGGGACTAAAGAGGAGGTTTTTTTTGCTTAATTTGGTCCTTAAAGGACTTGTTTTAATAGTTTTGTATAAGTCCATACTTTCACTTATTTTCTTTGATCATGTAGTTTATAATTAAAAAACTTGAAATTAATTACTTTATTTATGGGGCTGGGAATGTAGCTCAAGTGTAGCGGGCTCACCTTGCATGCATGGAGCACTGGGTTTGATTCTCAGCACCACATAAAAATAAAAATAAAGATTTAAAAAAAAACAGTCAAGATGGTAAATTAAAAAAATACTTTATATATGTATTTAGTTGCAGAACAAAACACCTCTATTTATTTACCTATCTAATTATTTATGTATTAATTATGTGGTGCTGAGGGTCGAACCCAGTGCTTCATGTGTGCAAGGCAAGTCCTTTACCACTTAACCACAATCCCAGCCCTGAAATTAATACTTTAAACTGCTATCTCTCTTGCTTACTCATAGACTGCTATTGGGATTCTGGGCAGTAATTACTGTGAAACCATTAATTTGAGTCTCTTTTTTTTTCTTTTTTTCCTCTCTCTATGCTAATCAATAATTGAGCGTAGCATGATAGGGTTAACACCCTTAATATCCACCCCTACTAACTCTATGCTGTACTTCTAATCCCAACACCATTAATTGACAAATTTTGAATAGAAGAAAAGGAACTATTTTAGTTAGCTGATCTTTGCCTCCATATTATGAATTGATGTATAATTTCTTAGACTTTTTTCCTTTTTTTTTTTTTTTTTTTTTGAGACTGTGGTCTAACTTATGTTATCCAGGCTGTCCTGGAATTCCTGGATTCAAGTAATCTTTTTGCCTTAGCCTCCTGAGTAGCACGGGCTATAGGTGTGTACTTATGCCAATCTTAAGCTTTTTTTTTTTTTTAAATCTGGGGATTGAACTCAGGGGCACTTTAGCACTGAGCCATATCCCCAGCCCAATTTTGTTATTAGAGACAGGGTCTCACTAAGATGCTTAGCGTCTCCTCACTTTTGCTGAGGCTGGCTTTGAACTCACAATCCTCCTGTCTCAGCCACCCAAGCCACTGGGATTACAGGGATTCCCCCCCCCCCCCCCGGTCCGCCAGTCCTATTTTAAGCTTTTTGAAATAATGAAAATAACTTGTGGATGATGAATGTGTGGTCCTAAGGTGTCTAGCTTATAGGTTGGAAATTGATTTATTGTTGGTTATTCACATTAACTAGGAGCTGGTGGTTTGGCAGTCTGTTTTGTATGAAACAGGACAAAGCAGAGTTGGGATACTTGCTCCAAAGGTTCTAAAGAAAAATCTGGGGGGCTGGGGTTTTGGCTCAAGTGGTAGAACACTCGCCTAGCATGTGTGAGGCACTGGGTTTGATCCTCAGCACCCATAAAAATAAAATAAAGATATTGTATCCACCTAAAAAACTAAAACTAAATAAATAAAAAGAAATATCTGGTCTGGGGTTGTAGATCAGTGGTAGAGCAACTCATCTAGCATCTGTGAGGTCTTGGGTTCAATCCTCAGCAACCATATAAAAATAAATAAAGGTATTGTGTCCAACTACACCTAAAAAATAAAGATTTTTCTTTTTTTAATATTATGTATTTTGATTGAATCATTCAGTACATTCTGGGCTAAGCACTAAGGATATAGAAATTATGTATAGTTTCTACTTTCAGGAAACTTATAGTTTAGAAAGCAAGTAAGAAGGAAAACAGGAATCTTTGAGCATAGGGTCTAATGGGACCTCTGAAGGATGATCACTGAACTTGAGAGGCAGAGGTGAATGGGAAAAAATTGGGAAGAATGATGGAATTCAAAAGCTTCCTAGAGAAGGGGATACTTCTGGATTGAATCTGGAAGAACAGATGAGCCATGTGAGGAAGAGCAGAGGGATGAATATTCCAGTTAGTAATCAGCATGTCAAACCAGGATACTGAAAAATGACATTCATCTTGTTAGAGCCAGGGTTTGCAGGGGAGGAGTGGACAGAGACCACAGGAAGGACTCTATAAGCCATGCTAAAGAGTTTGAAATTTACCCAGATGACTGTAGAAAGCCATTAGAACTATAGGGTAGGTGATGATAAGGGCAATTTGTGTTTTATAAGATTCCCTCAGAATCTGGCAAGGTGGCACATGCCTATAGTGCCAGCTCCAGGGAGGCTGAGGCAGGAGGATCACAAATTTGAGGTCACCCTGGGCATTAGTGATACACTAAATTAAAAAAAGGGCTGGGGATGTAGCTCAGAGGAAGCTCCTGGGTTCAATCCCAGTACTATAAAAATTTAAAAAAAAGATTAAAAAACAAGGAGGAGGTTCTTAAGAGGAGGAGGAGGTACTGGGTATATATAGAGGGATATCACATCAGTGTTTCTGTAGCTCCTTGATAGTTCATTTAAGAATGTTGAAATATTAGGTTGATTTGGCTGCTTTTCCCCTCTTAAGTCAGCATGTTATTATTTTGCCCAGGTTGATCTGAACTCTTGGGCTCAACTATATTTCTTCTTCTGTCTCAGAAAACTGGGATTACCTATGCATACCACCACCTGGCTTTGGGTACCTTTGAAATAGAAAAGGAAGTTAGTTGTGTTCAGAGTGTAATACCTAGATAAATCATTGGGTATGAAACCAGTAAGCAGTTAAGAGGAATTTTTCAGTCCAGTCCTTTATTGGAAATCAAAACTTTGAAAAAAACTGGGCAGACCGGTAGTTGCTAGGAATGCTGAGGCAGGAGGATCACAAGTTTGAGATAGCCTGGGAAACTTAGCCAGACCCTGTCTCAGCATAAAAAGGGCTCGGGCTGGGGTTGTACTTTCGTGGTAGAGTGCTTGCCTAGCACATGCGAGGCGCTGGGTTCGAACCTCAGTGCTGCATAAAAATATTAAATAAAATAAAGGTATTGTTTCCAACTACAAATTAAAAATAAATAATAAATAAAGATATTGTGTTCATCCACAACTACCAAAAAAAAGGAAGGAAAGAAAGAAAGAAAGAAAGAAAGAAAGAAAGAAAGAAAAGAAAAGAAAAGAAAAGAAAAAGGGCTGGTCGGGACCTAGCTCAGTAATATAGCAGTTGTGTTGTAGATGTGCCACAGTTTTAAATGTGTACTGTCCTGGGTTTGTTCCTTGGCACTGAAACCAAGTCAAAACAACCCACCAAAATTTTGAAAAAAATATTTAGAGAAAGGGAATCCTTCTTATGATATAATGATTCTTAAAGATGAAACTTTTTGACTCTTGAGAAGTGAAGCTGAGTTGAAAATGCTCAAAACCACAACCAGAGATCTTCTATTGAGTATTGGAGGTTTCTGTGCCTTTCTGGCCCTCAAAAGATTAGCAGTTTGTTTTATCTACTCCCTCCACCCCTATTCTTCTCTCTGTACTTTAAGTAGCATTGTGTGATCTAAAAAAAAAGCCTTTGGCCTATTATTTTGGTTATTGGAAGTACTTTTGAGTGTGTGTCTGAGCATGTATAACATTAGTAGTTATGTAGAGACCTAGGTTATTTGGATCAGGCACATTCCAAGTGGCCAGAATGATTTTTGAGTGGTCAGTTGTCTGTGTGCTGGTTCATACATCTTAATAGATGAACTAAATGCCATTTAACCAGTAATACTGATTTTGTGGATAAAGACTTACATTAGTTCTGCTTTGAGAAACAAAGTTGTTCATTGTACTTTAGGAGCTGCTAGATGAGTCTCATGCTTCTTAACCCTTAACTAAGAAAAATGCAGCTTGCTGACAATAGGTGGTTTTACAGGCATGTGAAACTCAACAGCATGTTCAGCAATGTAAACAATGACAGCTGTCTTTGCTGGCTTCTCTGTTATTCCAAGTGTAATGAACTGCTTCTCACAATTGGCTTCACCTGCTGACTCATCTTCCAGCCCCTAATGAACTATAGTGCCCAGCATCATTTAATTCGAGGACTGAGAATAAAAAGAACCAGAGTCTTAGAATGTGAGGGTTGGTGGATCAGGAAAATTTTCTAACTCAGCCCTTATTAAATGGCCTCAACTATCAAAAAGAAACATTACGTGACAGATGCCACAGTTGATACTTAAAAAATTAGTGATACTGCTTTTTAGAATGCCATTAGAATCTTCGGAATAAGTAAAGACCTTTTCCTTTTGTGGGAGTGGAACTCAGGGCTTCTTCACACATGCTAGGCAGATGCACCACTGAGCTGCATTCCAACTTTTTTATTTTGAGACAGGGTCTCATTAAATTGCCCATGCTGGTTTCAAACTTGTGATTCTCCTGCATCCGTCGCCCAAGTATCTGGGATTGTAGGTGTGTGCCACCATATTCTAAGGGAGGACTTTTTTCTCTCTAGGAATCCTTGAGATGTAGAATTTTTTATGCTTGCTTCAAAAATAATAATGTTATTCAGAAAGTGGCTAAAAGCAGTTGGTAAAGAAGCACATATTTGGGCTGGGAATATAGCTCAGTTGGTAGAGTGCGTGCCTCGAAAGTATAAGGCCTTGGGTTTAATCCCCAGCACCACCACCAAAAAAAGGCACACATTTAATGACTGCTGTACACTTCAGGAGGTCGGGGGGTTGATGTAAAAAGAGTGGCTTTTGTTCCTGGAAGTGTTGTTTTAAAAAAATTTTAAAATTGATTTCTTATAATCTTTGATGATGATGATGATTATTTTGTATGGTGCTAAGGATTGGACCCAGTGCCTCACATGTGCTAGGCAAGCACTCTGCCACTGAGCCCCAGCCCCAGCCCCTGTAAGTTTTTAATATAAATAGAAAATAGGTTTGAGACAGGCACAATGATAGTGACTCAGGAGTCTGAGGCAGGAGGATCTAAGTTTGAGGCCAGCCTCAGCAACTTAGCAAGACCCTGTCTCAAAAATAAAAAATAAAATGGGCTGGGGAAGTGGCTCAGTGGTAAAGTGCTCCTGGGCTCAATCCCCAGTTTAAAAAAAAAAAGATTTGAGAAAGGAGTGGGAAACATTGGAACATTTAGGAACTAGTTTACTAACAAGTGTACAAATTGATCCACCTGATACTTGGATTGTTAAGGAGGCTTACTTAAATTTATATGAACTCTCAGATCAATGGTTTAGATTTTTTTCCTGGTTGTTCTGGAGATTGAAACCCAGGACCTTGCACATGCCAGACAGCATTCTACCTCTGAGCTACACCCCTAGCCCATGGTTTAGATTTTTTGATGCAAAAAAGCCAAATCATTTGCAGAGATGATTCTATATTTCTATAGATAGAATAGGATTTCTATACATAGGTCCAGGAATCTGCATTTTTTAAACCAATACTCCAGGAAGTAAATATTCCATAGCCAATAAAGTGAAACCATTGATGCAAGTTCTCAGGTTTTTTTTTTTCTTCTTTAATTAATCTCAAGATTCCTTTACACTATTGAATATTGTTGAGAATCTCAAAGAGCTTTTTTTTTAAGTTTGAAACAGGGAAGCATTTATTAACACCACACGCCAACCAGTGGGGCCAACCAGCCACTCCAAAACAGCAAGGCAGTTAAAGAAAATATATTTAGTAAATAAAATGATTGGGCACAGTGAATTGGTACCAATTGAGATGGTTTGGGGATTGTTGATGCTAAGATAACAGCACCCTGTGAGGAAAGAGAGGGAGGAGAAGGAGGGAGATAGAATTGAGCGTGGGTACAGATTTGCCCTTGAGATTCAGGCTTTGCAGAGGGGAGCAGTTCGGCCACCAGAGCTGCTTTCTGACCTAGGTGTCTCTGATTCAGCCCTTTGCTGCTTAGTGAGGTCACTCTGGCCCCAACCCTAGGAGCACAGGGTGCTAACCAGATATTAACACTGGGACACAGTGAGCCATGAAAGCCACATGCACTTGGGAGACTGGCAGACGAAGCAGTCACTTTCCTTCATGATGAGGACCTCAAAGAGCTTTTGCTATGTGAAATATATCTGTTAATATTTATAATACTAGATATTAAAACAATTGAAAATATTTAATTTAAAAATAACAGTTATAGACCCATTAGATATTAACAAATAACTTCTGAAAATGAAAAATAAGTTTCTAAAACAAATGTGATAAGAGTGGCTTTGTTTTATATTTTTGCAAACCTTCTAGCTCAATAGAAGATACCTAGATTGTCACCCACTTCTGCATTCATTTTTTATATATAATACACACACACACATATATACACACAGTCACACATTTTATTTGTTTTAGTACTGAGGTTTTAACCCAGGAGTATTCTACTACTGAGATATATCCCCAATCCTTTTTATTTTTTTAGTTTTAGACAAGGTCTACTGAGTTGCCTTGTAATTTCAATCCTTAGGCCTCAGCCTCTCTTTGGGGGGGGTGGTTGTGGGGGGTGGTGGTGGTGGGGGTGGTGGTGGGGTGGGGGTACTGGTACCTGGACCTGGACCGGGAATTGAACTACAGGGCACTTGACCACTGAGCCACATCCCCAGCTCTATTTTGTATTTTATTTAAAGATGGGGTCTCAATGAGTTACTTATGCCTCACTTTTGTTGAAGCTGGCTTTGAACTCGTGATCCTTCTATCTCAACCTCTCCGAGCACTGGGATTACATGTGTGTTCCATCATGCCTCTTGAGTTGCTGAGATTATAGGTTTGTGCCACCACACATGGCCTGCTATGTATTTAGTTTGAAGAAAATCTGGTCTCATACAGATAGGTAGTTGGGGGAGGAAGAAATATTTTGCTATCCTCAGATAATTAATATACCAAAATTTGGTAATGGTAGTTGATTAGTTTTAACTTGAAACCATATTCATGAACCTTTCAAGCACTTAAATCAAAATTCAAAATTTTGCATTTTGAATGGATCTTTTTACCCATACCTTGTTCTTTTTGGTACCAGGGGGCACCCTACCACTAAGCCACATCCCCAGCCCTTTTTTGCTTTTTTTTTTTGGAGGTGCCGGGGATTGAACCCAGGGCCTTGTGTATGTTAGTTCATCACTCTACCAACTGAGCTATATCTCCAGCCCCCTTTTTTGCATTTTATTTAGAGACAGGGTCTCACTGTGTTGCTTAGTGCCTTGCTAAATTGCTGAGGCTGGCTTTGAACTCCTGGCTCTCCTACCTCAGCCTCCTGAGCTGCTGGGATTACAGGTGTGTGCCACCATGCCTGGCCCATGCATTGTTAACATTAGACATCAGTTATTTGAAAGATGTTGGCTCACTAAGTTTTGCAAAATTTCCTAATGTTGACATATTTCATCATACAGTATTATCAAATTACATTAGTTAATAACAGTGGGATCTCATAAGAAAAGTATTTAGGAAATCTGTAGGTCTTGGTGGTGCATCCCAGCTCACTGTGACTTGGTGGAGTTTTGACCAGTAGCTGGAATTGTGTTAGGAACCATTCTGTTGGTTGGAAGGAAATTTATTTCACCTTTATAAATGGGAGCTTCATGTTGAAAGCCCTGAAAAGGAGGGGTATTTTATTATTCTGGTTCCTTTCCTTTATGTTAGCAATTTGATTAATTAATAGTTGCCTTTCTCAAATACTTTTTTTTTAACGTAAGTAGTATCTATGATGGGATGTGTAGTGTACTTTTGAGCTTGACTGAATTTTCTAGGTGCTTGATTTCTTGTCAGTTATAGATCTGGGAGTTTTGGAACCTCTTCTGAACCTTAAAATTCCTCTGTCCTTTAGTCTGAAGATAGAGCTCAGAGTCACTTAATTGGATTCCTGGATCACCTTTACTTCATGGAATTGCTTTCAGTTTGCCCTTAGCTACTGTCTTCTTTTGTCTGAATTTGGTCTGTTTTACTAAGCCAGTAGACTGAGACAGAGCATTTCTTTTCCTAAGTGGTATAGGTTGAGAGAGACTGTTTGTGGGATATTTTAACATATATTCAAGGATTACTTTGGCTTCAGTGGGTAAGTGCCCACTGAATTTTCAATCTCTAGTACCTTCCTCCAAAACATATATGTATATAAAGTGTTTGATAATACAGCAGTGTTTATGTGGTTATCTGGTGATTACTGGTAAGATTGGGTAATTTATTTTCTTTTTGTAAGCATTGCTTTCATAATTAGAAAAATAAAGGTACTTGAATTGTTTTTTTTGTGTGTGCCAGAAATTAAATTCAGGGGCACTTGACCAATGAGCCACATCCCCAGCCCTATTTTGTATTATTTAGAGACAGGGTCTCACTGAGTTTCTTAGTACCTTGTTGTTGCTGAGGCTGGCTTTGAACTCGTGATCTTCCTGCCTCAGTCTTCCAAGCCACTAGGATTATAGGCATGCACCACTGTACCTGGTGGAATGTGGATTTTTTAAAAAATATTTTTTAGTTGTAGGTGGGCACAACACTTTTATTTATGTATTTATTTTTGTAGCTGTAGATGGACAGAATGCCTTTGTTTTATTTATTTTTATGTAGTGCCGGGATCAAATCCAGTGCCTCATGTGTGCTAGGGAAGCACTGTACTTCAGAGCTATAGCCCCTATTCATTTATTTTGATTGGTGCTAAGATTCAAACCCAGTGCCTCACACATGCCAGGCAAGCGCTTTACCACTGAGCCACAATCCCACCCCCAGGTACTTGGATTTTGAAAAATGAAGGTAGCTAAAATTTGCCTCTCTGCAAGGGCCTCATTTGTCAAACAGATTGAATTATTATACTTTGTTTTTAGAGAGTGAAGAGAGTTTGAAATAACATTTATGGATTTTTTTTCATCAGGACATTAAGGGAGAAAAAGGATGGTTTTGTTTTAGTTAAGTAGAAACATAACTAGTTAAGTATTGTGTTCCTTAAGTATTATGATGAAGGTAAGTTTTGTTTTGCCATAATAACCAATAACTAGTGACATTATGACAAGTAGTTTAAAGTAGTACTTTGAATATATGCATCATTTAAAAAAAGCCATATTTTTTATGATGTGGCAGATTAGTGCAGCATTTTTCATGATGCCGAATCTTATTTATTATGTAGTTTTTCTTTAAAGTCCTTTGCCATCTTGTCCTTGCTGTTATGGCTTTTAGCTGGGGCTACAGCAGGGCTGAGCCAAAAATGGCTGCTACTGCAGCAGGGGCGGGCCATAATGGTTCCGGTGATGAAGCAGGAGTAGCAGCTTGGGGAGAACACCCTGGGTCAGGTTTCTTTTGCCCGATGTTGCCCCAAGAATTAGGGTTTTTTTGTGGAAGAGTTTCTGTATTGCAGATGCTGCTGTTGGGAGGGATGCCACTGAGTATTGGGATTTATAACTTCAGCAGGGGAACCACCCTTTCTCTGCAGCAGTAAGAAATCTTAGCAGATGCTGTCATTCTTGAGCAGGATTGGCCATTTTCAGAATGCAGTAGGGCTTACCTGTGTCTCTCAGTTGATGAAAAAGAATTGTTGAGAATGATGCTGATTTCTGGCTTAGTGGGTGAATTTACTGAAATGTAAATCATCATTGAGGGATAGAGTGGGAGAATTACAAAGATCTTCCCCCATGTGCAGCTGGGAAGGAATACTGTGCCACATCAAAAGTAGATAAGGTGGGAGATATGTGGTTTGAGTAGAAAACTGAAGTTGGTAGAAAACACAGAAAAGAAAAATACCCAGTCATAACTCCACAACTCAATGAGAACTGTAAACATTTTGATAAAATTTCCTCCAAGGAATTATTTGTACACATGTGTTGGCATTTAGGTGTTTATGTATATACACAATATTTGAATAGCTGCAAATAATTTTGTAAATGTAACTTTATGTATTTTTTTCTATTTTGATATATTGAGGTATTTAAAATTCAGTAAACATTTTGAGGGCTTTTTTTTGGGTAGTCGGTATGTCAGTATTGAACTCGGGCACTCTACAACTGAATTACATTATCTAGCCCTCATTTTTATTTGTATTATTTATTTATTATTTTTTAGTTGTAGATGGGCACATTTCTTTATTTTTATTTCTTTATTTTTATGTGGTCCTGAGGATCTAACCCAGGGCCTCATGCATGCAAGGCAAGCACTTTACCACTGAGCTACTACCCCAGCCCTCATTTTTATTTTATTTTATTTTACTTTTTATTTTTTGTAGTTATAGATGGAAAGAATGCCTTTATCTTATTTGTTAATTTTTATACAGTCCTGAGTATTGAACCCAGTGCCTCATGCATGTTAGGCAAGTGCTTTGCCACTGAGCAACAGTCCCAGCCCATCATTTTTATTTTTTGAGACAAGCTGTTATGATTCTGAGACTGTCCTCAATCTTTTTTTTTTTTTTTTTTTTTTTAAGAGAGAGGGAGAGAGAGAGAGAATTTTTAATATTTATTTTTTAGTTTTCGGCGGACACAACATCTTTGTTTGTATGTGCTGCTGAGGATCGAACCCGGGCCGCACGCATGCCAGGCGAGTGCGCTACCGCTTGAGCCACATCCCCAGCCCATGGCCTCAATCATGAGATTCCTATTCCCCAGCCTCTTGAATAGCTGGGATTATAGACACGCACTGCCTAACCCCTATTGCTGGATTTTTAAGTTAACAGTTTTGCTCTTAGGAATTCTGAGACTAACATCTTTGTTCATAATGTTTTTCCATATTTCAGATATTACATTAGTAAAAGTAAAAATTACTGGGTCAGCAGATGTCAACATTTAGGTTAATTGACACATATTGACATCTTTTCTTTTTCCCTCTTCTCCTTGGTTCACTGAGGATGGAACACAGGGCCTCACACTCGCCAGGCAAGTTTTCTATCAGTGACTCATACCACCAACCTGCAGACATGTTTTACTTTGCTGGTGTGTATTCTAGTGATTGCTGTGTGTATTCTTGCCAGCATTAACTTGTGTAGTTTTTATTTTATTTATTTTTTTTTTTTGGTGTTGGGAATCAAACCTGGAACCTCACATGCCAGTTAAGCACTCCATCACTGAGCTAGACCTCTAATTAAATTTTTGTTAATTTGATAGATGAAAATGATATATATTTTAATTTGTATTTCTTTTTCTTTTCCTTTTCCTGTTTTTTTTTTTTTTTTTTTTTTTTGGCAGTGCTAGGGAATTTGAATCCCCCATGCAAGTACTTACTTTGCCTCTGACCTACCCATTCCAGCCTCTTTTTTTTTGTACTGGGGATTGAACCTGAGGGTGCTGAGCCACACTCCCAGCCATTTTTTAAAATATTTTTATTTAGAGACAGGTTCTCGGAGTTTCTTAGGGCCTTGCTAAGTTGCTGAGGCTGGTTTTGAACTCATGATCCTCCTGCCTCAGCCTCCTGAGCTGCTGGGATTACAGGCATGGGCCACCGCACCTGGATCCCCATCTTCTTTATTTTTTTTGGTGGTGCTGGGGATTGCCTTGCCCATTGGGACCCATTCTTTGTTATGTAAGGACTCACTTATTATAATCTGTTTTCTCATCAAGATTTGCTTTGTGGCTCTTTTTACAGTTAGGCCAAATTGAATCTCAGTTTCATTGCTGAACCTTTTATTACCCTAGCTATACTAAGGTGTTTGAGTCTTGTTCTGTTTCATCTAAAAGTGACTGAAGTACATACTGTTAATTGTTAGGGGAGAGATGTTATCTCTAAAAGATTACTCATGGATTCTTGAGGTTAATTTTTGGAGCTTTGTCTCAAATATCAGAATCATGTCTTTGTTTTGGAGGATAATGTAGGTTGAACCTGGAGCCTCATGCATGTTAGGTAGGTGCTTTAACACTTGACTATACCACAATCCTTTTTTAAATTTTATTTTTGTGACAAAGTCTCCCTAAATTGCCCAATTTGACTTCAAACTTTCAATCCACCTGCCTCGATCTCTCAAGTAGGCGGGATTACAGGTGTGTGCCACTGTACCCTACTCAGAATCATCTCTTAAAACATGAAATTGCTTTCTTATTTATTTTTAAAAATTTTAAATCCTCCCCTCCTGGCCACCTGAAATTGATTTATTGTGTGTTTGCTTTCTTAAAATATCTTGTATGTTCAGTAAGTGTTTGTTATAATGAATTTTATTTATGTTGTGCTAAGAAAAACCAATAGATGTATTTTATTGTACATTACAGAAATGCATTAATAAGTGGAATTCCCTATAGTTCATTTCTTCTCCGTTAACTGTCTGATGTCTTTCTCCAGAATATTTTCTGTACCTGTTTTTTTTTTAATATTATATATATATATATATATATATATATATATATATATATATATATATATATATATGTTTAGTTGTAGGACGACACAGTATCTTCATTTCATTTTTATGTGGTGCTGAGGATTGGACCCAGGGCCTCACATGTGGTAGGCAAGCCCTCTACCATTGAGCTACAATCCCAGCCCTT
The DNA here is from genome assembly GCF_048772815.1 of Callospermophilus lateralis. Lineage (NCBI taxonomy): Eukaryota > Metazoa > Chordata > Mammalia > Rodentia > Sciuridae > Callospermophilus > Callospermophilus lateralis. The sequence goes on from NW_027516260.1 coordinate 250,153, forward strand.
TCTGTACCTATTTTAACATTTCTAAATTTTAACTAAAATTGGATTGTCTGCTTCATAGTGTTTTTTCTTGTGGTAGTCTCGCCTTATCAGTGGTTTTGCATTTTATGATTTCAGTTGCCTGTGATCTACAGTAGTCCAAAAGTAGTAAATGGGAAATTCTAGAAATAAACAATTCTTCTCAAGTTTTAAATAATTTTTATTATAGTATATTGTTAATTTATTGTTTATTATTAATATTTTATATATTTTAAACATGTAGAGGGTTTGGAATACTATCTGAGGTTTCAGGCATGCCCTGTGTGTGGTGGAAACTATGCCCTGAGGATAAGGGAAAACTGCTGTCAGAATTTTATTCTCTCTCTCTCTCTCTCTCTCTCTCTCTCTCTCTCTCTCTCTCTTTTGTACAGATAATTGAACTCAGTGACACTCCACCACTGAGCCACATCCCATTTTGTATTTTATTTAAAGACAGGGTCTCACTGAGTTGCTTAGTGCCTTTCTTTTGCTGAGGCTGGCTTTGAACTCATGATCCTCCTTCCTCAGGCTCTCGAGCCCCTGGGATTACAGATGTGGGCCACCATGCCTGCACTTCTTGATTTTAATGTAGATTCTTCCACTAGTTATCATATTACCAAACCCTGAGCCATTGTGGCACTCAGAGGTGCCAGGTGGCCTAGCTTTGTTTTTTGAGCATGCCCTCTGTTGGCCAGGACTATTTCAGGCCCAGATAATAGGTTTGCATTTTAGTAACAAAAATGAGGAAGATGGAGAGATGCCTTCTGTTTTAGAGAGCACCTGTCAGAAAGGAGTCATATGCTAATTATACTTTTTATCAAGAAAGGAAGCAAAAGTTGGAGGGCAACTAGCAGTGTATAGAATATAGGATTTTTATGAGTATGTACCCAGTGGAATGATGAACTCATAATAAGTGCTTAGTCAGTGGTAATTTATGTTTTAGAGCAAGTACTGGGCTGGAATTGTGGCTCAGTGATCGAGCACTTGCCTGGCATGTGTGATGCCCTGGGTTTGATCCTCAGCACCACATATAAATAAATAAATATTCCGTTGACAGCTAAAATTATATATATATATATATATATAATTTACTTATTTTGCAAGTCCTTTGAGTATCTGCTCTTTGCCTAGTTCTTTGCTTGACTATCTTCACTCTAGAGCTTTAAGGAAAACTGGTGACAAATTTGCTTGCTTATTTAGTTATTTATTTACTACTAAGAATTGAACCCTGGGGAAACTTAATAACTGAGCCATATCCCCAGCCCCATCCTTCATTTTTTAATTTTTAATTTTGAGACAGGATCTTGCTAAGTTGCTCAGGGCCTTGCTAAATTATTGAGGCTAGATTTGAACTTGCCAACCTCCTGCCTCAGCCTCTGAAGCCACTGGGATTTTAGGTGTGTGCTACCACACCTGGCTCAAATATATCTGTTTAGATACACTGCTGATTTACAAATTAGCTTTACTCTTTTTGGGTAGATATTTATATGAAATAATTAAACACTCATTTATTAAACTAAAATAAAAAAAGCCTGTTGTATGTTTGCTGAGTGTTGAAAAGGAAGATTTTGAATGAAATAAGTTTCTTGAGATATTCAGTCTGGGCTAAATGCTTCTTATACCAGCTCTCACACCCACATATAAAAGAATTTTAAACAGTGTAATTGAATCGTAATCCAAATAATAGAATTATGTTTTAATTGTATCTTTTATTCAACTTTATGATACTCAGTAATTCACCAATAAAGTCTTTGTTAAATGTGTCAGAGAATATTTTTTTTAGAGAGGGAGAGAGAGAGAGAATTTTTTTTTAAAAGAGAGAGTGAGAGAGAGAGAGAGAGAGAATTTTAATATTTATTTTTTAGTTATCGGCAGACACAACATCTTTTTTTTATATGTGGTGCTGAGAATCGAACCCGAGCCGCACGCATGCCAGGCGAGTGCGCTACCACTTGAGCCACATCCCCAGCCCCTAAATGTGTCAGAGAATATTGAAATCTCTAGTCATGAACTTAGAGAGTGAAAGCATGTTGTATAAATTTTCCCAAGAGATTTTTCAGCTTGTTTGCTTCCCCTATCCCTACACCCAAGTTCAGTAAAATTATTTTACTTATGGTTTGAATTTTTAAAAATTTAGTGTTTTTGAAACATGATTTTTCAGTATTTAAAATACTAGATATGCATATTGAAATGAATTATAGAAATGAACATGGTATAGAGTTTGGGGAGGATATTAGTGTAGATTACCTACTTAGCATGCTGGAGGCTCTGTGTTTGATTCCCATCACCACCAAAAAAAAAAAAAAAAAGTAAAAACGGTCATTGCTGGGCCTATAACATGCAGGGGCTGAGAAAGGAGGATCATATGAGACTAGCCTGGGTAACAGCCAGATCCTTCTTCTTAAATGAGGGAGAGATTTCTCTTTTATACTGTCATAAAATTCTCATTTCATTTGGCATATTTCATTGAAAGAAGATTCAATTATGGGCTTGGTATATTCTTTTGTATGGATCAGATTTTAAAGCTTTCTTACAGCTTCAGATGTAAGAAATAAAATGTATTAAAAACTTACAAAGGAGACATTTTGTGCTCTTTTAATGACAAAATATAGCATTTACTTAATAACTTGGTGCTCCAGGGCACCCAAATGTGCATGAGTACCACGTCAAGACAATACCTCTTTATCAGTCTTTTGTCTGTTTAAAAATATTTTAATGGTGGCTGGGCTGCACACCTGTAATCCCAGTGAATCTGGTGGCTGAGAGGAAGGTCAAAAGTTTACCTGAGCTCTGTGGTTAAGCACTTCTAGGTTCAATTCACAGTACCAAAAAAAAAAAAATCACACTTCTACATTAGTTTGTATTCGAATAATGAATGACAGCAATGATTTCATTCTTAGCAAAATATTTCTCTCCTGTTATTTCTACTTCCGGTGTTTATGTTCTAACCTTGTCATTGAAGTTTTTCTTCTATTGTGAGTAGTAAATAGTTTGTAGTTTTAGTCATGCATTTTGGAGGCCTAATTGAGAGATAATTCTGACCAATGGGATTAAATAAACTTTGACTAGAGGTGATAAATACATGATTATGTTATGGAAGGAGAAACTAAATTGCCAAACCAGTGCTTAAGTAATAGGATTTGTAAGGCAAATTTGTCCTTTTGCAGATGCTCATCATTCCCTTTTAAGTGTAGGCTTTTTTTGATATTATTGGTAAGATTCCATAATCCTGTGGAAAAAACACTAAACTTTTCCTGGCTTTCTTTGTACTCTGCCTTTCCCTTTACCTGCTTGATTTGCTGCTAACATCTGATATTTTCTTTGGGATAATTTTACTTCCTTGTGCTCAGACTCTTCCTCTGTAAATCTGTTAAACAGACTACACGAACTTCTAGGTCCTTTTTGACCTTATATTTTTAATTTTAATTTAATTTATTTATTTATTATGGTACTAGGGATTGAACTCAGGAGTGCTCCACCACTGAGAGCTATGTCCCCCACTCTTTTTAATTTTTATTTTGAAACAGGGTTTCACTAAGTTACTGGAACTAGCCTCAAATTTGTGATACTCCTGCTCCACTATGTCTGGTTGACCTTATGTTTTTATTAGCCCATGATTAGTGCAGAAATAGCCCCATGTCCCTTTTCCCATCTTTTACACTAAAATACAGTAAAACCAAGTATCTATCAGTTAGCTTTGCAAATATCTTTCACATGTATTCTCCTTATCTCCTTGTTCTACTCTAGTGAAAACTGGAAGTGACTTATACTGACTTATACTGAAGTTGCGATTTATTAACCCAGTATGTATTTTTCTGTACTGCTACAAATGTGCATTATAGATTTCCAAATCTCTTTATTATTACTTTAGCTGAAGAATAAATCATTAGAATTATTAAATCTCAATTGACACATGTATATTTTTTCCAGCTTGTAAGATATTTTCTGAACTTAACTTCCAATGCTGTATTTTTCCCCCTCCTTTTTCTTTTTGCAGGGCTGGGGATCAAACCCAGGAAACTGTGCATGCTAGCTAGGCAAGTGCTTTACCACTGAGCTACACTCCCAGTCCATTAACATGCTTTTTTTTTTCTTTTGTACTATGGATTGAACCACCAAACCTTTTTTTTTTTTTTTTGATACCAGGGATTGAACTGAGGGGCACTCTACCACTGAGTCACATCCCCAGCCCTATTTTGTGAGACCCAGGTCTCACTGAGTTAGTTGCTTAGTGCCTCGCTAAATTGCTGAGGCTGGCTTTGTATTCTGGATCCTCTTGTTTCTGCTTCCCAAGATGTTGGGATTATAGGCATGTGCCACTGCACCCAGCCATTTTATTTTATTTTTGGGTACCAGAGATTAAACCCAGGGGTGCTTAATCACTGAGCCGTATCCCTAGCCCTTTTTATTTTTTGAGACAGACTCTTGCAATGTTGCTTAGGACCTCACTGAGTTGCTGAGGCTGGCTTTGAACTTGTGATCCTCTTGCCTCAGTCTCCTGAGCTGCAACACTATCTTTCTTTTCTTTAAAAAATATTTTATTAGTTATTGATGGACCTTTATTTGTTTACTTGTTTATATGTGGTGCTGAGAATTGAACCCAGTGCCTCACATATGTGAGGCAAGTGTGTACCACTGAACCATAACCCCAGCCCCTGCAACACTATTTTTCTTAATAGAGTTTTTAAGTCTTATTATTGACTGATAACTAGGAACTTGTAATTTGAAAGAGCAGATTTGATTGTGAATGCTCAATATTTTGAACTGTTAAGAGTTTAATCTTCTGAAGTTTAGGGACACAACCATTTTAAATTATTTTACTCAATGAAATAAATTTTTTGTGATATTTTATTAAATATGTACAGTTGTATTTAAATACGTATGTATGAATATATAAACCAAGGTTAGTAAATATTATCAGTGTTGGCGTTTTTATTAAATATGGTCTGTTCATTGTTAGTGGGTCTAAGTAGAAGAAGCTAATGACATCGATATCCACAGTGGAAATCTGGTAATAAGATTGAAGGACTGAACCCTAATATCTCTACTTTCTTAATTATAAATGAGAATAGCAATCTTTGTTAATAGGATAATGAAGAGGGCTAGAATATATGCAATGCCTTGAACCAGTCTGGGTGCTTTATCTTCAGCAAGCAGATATTTTTCAGTCTTTAGTGTTTGTGATCTTTGGATTTAAAAGGCTGCCTGAAAGAAATTCTTGTCTGTTAGTAACTACTTTTTAATTGTTGGAGGTGGTAGCAGTAAGTGGAACAGGTAAGTCAGAAGCTGCTGCTTTTATATTTTGACACATTGGTAGATGGAACTATGGTAGAAGGTAAAACTGTTTTCTTCTTATTTTTTGAGGTGAGTCTGACTAAGTTCCCCAGAATGGCTCTGAATTTAGTGATCCTTCAGCCTCAGCCAACTGAGTGACTAAGATTATAGGCAGGTGCCATCATGCCTGGTTTCTGTGTTTCCTTCTTGATCACTTCACTTTTATATAAGTAGCAGCGAAATTCTAGTGTGACATGACATCAGCCAATAAGAATGAAAATTTGAGGGGCTGCGGTTGTGGCTCAGTGGTAGAGCACTCGTCTCACATGTGTGAGACCCTGGGTTCGATCCTCAGCACCACATAAAAATAAATAAGTGAAATAAAAGTATTGTGTCCAACTGCAACTAAAAAAAAGAAAGTGAGAATTTGAAATTAATCACAGTCCTGTCTGTAAAATGTAATGTTATTTAACTCTGGTACATTGTCAATTTTGCTTTAATAGGATTTTTAAAAAGAATTTAAACATGGAAAATTTGACAAGATGTTTGTAGTAGAATATTTGAAAACTTTAAAAGTGGTGGGGAAAAGATCAGCTGTAATTTCATTATTCAGTGGGAACCTTTGTGGTAGTAAGGAGTTTGTCCTGGGCTCTGCTTTCCCTTTCCTCTGGCTTGCGCACTCTCCTGTTTTTTTGGTGCTGAGGATGAAATCTAGGGCCTTATCCATGCGCAAGTACTTTCCCAGAAAGCTACATCCCCACCTCTCATTTTCTTTTATTTGCTTCAGTTCTATAGTATTTGAAGCTATAGATGGGACAAGAAGAATCAGGAAGGTTTTTAGAAGGGTTTTGCTTTGTTTTGTTTTTTGTTTTTGGTAGTGCTAGGGATTGAACCCAGGGTCTTATGCATGCAAGGCAATCACTCTACCAACTGAGTTATGTCCCCTTGTAAGGTTTTAGAAGGATTTTGAATATTAAGTAAAATGTTTGGACTGCTCAGCATTTAACTTTTTTTTTCAGGATAAAATCACTTTTTACTGTGTTTATTGAGTTAGTTTTGTTGAGTTAGTTTTGAAGATAACAATTAATATTCAGTTTGGCATGGAGAACAGTTAATGTTAGTAATCTTATGTTGCCTTCCTTTTTCCTGCACATAAAATTCTAGGTTGACAGCTTTTTTTTCTTTCACTATTTTGAAGCACTGAAAAAAGGATTGTCTTCTGGCTTGCTTAGCGTCTGACAGTTCTTATATTTGTACTTTGTATATGTAATACTTTCCCCCTGGCTGCTTTGACTTTGATGTGTCAAGTTGTGTTTGTTGGTTGGTTTTATATTTATCCTGCTAGGAATTTCTCTAAGCTTTGTGGATCCATGATTTGATATCTTTCATTACTTCTATTAAACTCCAGGCCATTATCTTTACAGTATTTTTTTTTTAATTTTTTTTAAGAGAGAGAGTGTGTGTGTGTGGGAGAGAGAGAGAGAGAGAGAGAGAGAATTTTTTTTAATATTTATTTTTTAGTTCTCGGTGGACACAACATCTTTGTTTTTACGTGGTGCTGAGGATCGAACCTGGGCCGCATGCATGCCAGGCTAGCACGCTACTGCTTGACCCACATCCCCAGTCCTCTTTCCAGTATTTTTGACCTAGCCTTTTTTCTTCCTCCTGCACCTTCCTTTCAGTTTTTTTCTTCATTTAGACCATTGTTACTTTGCAGTGTCAGTGGATTCCTCTCTCCCTCTTTTCTTTTTTCTCCAGTTTCACATTGGATAAATTCTATCTTCATGTGTCTTTAGGTTCATTGATTCTTAGTCTGTTTACATTGTATTTTTTTTTATTTCTAGCCTTTGTATATAACTTTTAGAATATTTTCCATCTTCTTGATGAAATTACCCATCTATTCATATATGTTGGCCATCTTTTTCCTGACGTCCATTAACATATTAATCATAATTGAAGTTCCTTGCTGGGTGTGGTGGTGCATGCCATTGATCCCCCTTGACTCTGGAGGCTGAAGCAGAAGAATCTCCAGTTTAAGCCCACCCTCAGCTACTTAGCAAGATCCTGTCTCAAAAAAAGGGGGGGCTAGAAATGTAGCCCAGTGGTAAAGGACACCTGCATTCAATTCCCAGTACTACACAAAAGAAAAAAATTAAAATCCTTGTGTTGGTAGTTCTAGCATGTGGGTTATATAAAGTCTACTTTTATTGATTATTTTTTTCCTTTCAACTCAGATTGTTCTCTTTTTGTGTCTGCTAAGTTTAGATTAAATGTTGAACATAGCATAGGGAACTTTAAATAGTATTGTGGGCTTAGAGATGAGCCCAGTTCTTTTGGGTCATTAGTGTAGGGTATCCAGTCATGATCAAGTGAGCTAGTTTTGTGTTTTGTTATCATAACCTGTAGTACATCACAAGCTTACACACAAGACATGTGTGTGTTACATCAGTGTAGTGTCCTGACTTAACAGGGGTAGAAGCGTTTGTTATCTTATTCTGGCAACAGATTTGAGCTGATGTCTTAGGCAAGAAAAAGTTTGCTGCCCTTTCTCCTGTGGCCTTAAGACTGTTGCATCATAGAAGAAAAGGAGCTGAGGAGTCCTGGGGGGCCTTGTGCCTGTTCCCAATTGTAGCTGATTACCTCCTGTGCTCCTGTTCAATCCAGTGGGACTCTCTTCCTTCTTTTGCTAAAGACCTATTAAAGAGCTTGCAAGTAAAGGTAGAATTCCTGATGTGTCTGGGGCACTTGTTTTGGAAACTGAAAGCTCACACTTAGCTTTTAGGTATGTATTAAACTTTAAGCATATATTCTTCTTATTGTTGTATTACCACTCTGTTTTTCTCATGATCTCTTATGTATGGTATATGTTCTGTCCTTTATTGGGAGACCTTGTCCCTCTTTGGAATTCAGTTAATTTGGTTTCCTTGCAACTTCAGCTCTCTGATGGACTGAAGAAATGTTGGAATGTTTTATGTTATGTGGCCTTTTCACCTTTTAAAATGGGTTATAGTGTTCTTTGCAACTTTTGTATCTTAAACAGAAATATCTAGTAATAACATGTAGAATTAATTAAATTAATCTATGTCAGCCTTTATTCCCAGGAGGACTCAGAAAGTTGTAATCATTTCAAGAAAGATTATAAAAATATTTGAAATACTAGGTTAAAAAATTATGCTAGATTAGGAAATCAAGGCAACAGGAAAAAAAGAACAGGGATTAAAACATAACCAGGCAGCTTTTGGCTCTCTGAGAACAGATAGATAGGGCCCTTCTGAGAGGACCAGATTTCATTGTTCTTTTCAGTTCTTCTTCAATTCCCTTCCCCAAGACCCTCAATAAAATGATTTGACCTCAAGTAAAAGAGAAATAATTAAAATAAAAACCCAACCAGGTAGTTCGTGAGTATTCTGTATAAATGAATTCCAAAAGCCTGGGATGATTTCTGCACATGAATTGAAGTTTTGGATCTGATTTTTTTCTAAAAGTTTTTTTTTTAATTGTTCTTTTTAGTTTTTGTATGTGGTGCTGATGATTGACCCCAGTGCCTCACAGGTGCTTCGGAAGTTTTCTACCACTGATCCACAACCCCCGCCCTGGATCTGAATTTTATAATGATCAAAGCAAAGTCAGTGTCCAGACTTTTAATAAATTCTTTTTTTTTTAAGCTGGGTTATGGGGGAAGGGGGAGCTCTCCTATCTCTTCTGAACAGTCTTAGCAAATTGTCTTCACCTTAACAGGCAATAAATTCTTTTTCATGAGTGTCTGTTATTTTTTTGGTGTCAGGGCCGTGTGCATATAAAGTTTTTACTCTTACCACCAGCAGCACCTGTGAGTACATTTTAAATAGTGGAGTGCATTATGTAACACATAAGATAATCTATCTTGAACATATATGTCTTGTACCTTGCTTTATTATGTTTCATTTTGTTATGTGTTGCAGATACTGCATTTTCCTAAATCCAAGGTTTATTGCAAGCTTCTGTCGAGCAGATCTGTTGGTGTATATTTTCCAACAGCATATGCTCTCATACTATGTCACATTTGGTCATTCTTTTAATATTTCATATTTTTTCATTATTATTTTATCTGTTATGGTGGTCTGTGGTCAGTGGTCTTTGTTATTATAATTGACTGTACAAAATGGTGAATTTAACTGATAAATGTGTATGTTCTGACTACTTCATTAACCTGCTGTTCCCCATTCTCTCTCCCTCTCTTCAGCCCTCCCTATTCCTTGAGACACAACAATATTGAAATTAGGTCAGTTTATAAGCCTGTAGTAGCTTCTTAGTGTTGAGAAAGCCTAGAAGTGAGGAAGCCAGGGAGGAAGGCATGTTGTGTCTGGTGGTAGTACAGTGAAAACCTAGCTGTAGAGCAGAATGTTTTTGAGATGATTGCTGTTCCAAACATCCCAGAGTCCTTCAGAACAGTCCATTAACATAATATTGCTGGGAGTCCAGGAAGGCTTTATGCATAGGTGGGGTTAAGGAATTTATTCATTTGTTCATTTATTCAACAAATGTTGCTTTTGTTTTCATACTGGGAATTCACTGAGTACCATTTCTAAGCCCTTTTTAAGTTGCCTAGGGCCTTGGTAAGTTTCTGAGAGTGGTATTGAACTTGTGATGATCCTGCTTCAGTCTCCTGAGATGCTGCGATTACAGGCGTGAGGTGTAATGCACTCTGCACCATGCCTGGTCCACATATTGTATTAAGAGCTAAGAGTGTAAAATGGTATGTGAACAAGCCCTTTTCTTACAAAACTTGTACTGGAGGTGAAGGATAGTATCCAAACACATAGTATCAGAGGGGATAAGTGCTGGGTGGAAAAATAATGCAGAGTTAGATTGGAATGGTGCCCCAGAGAATGATTAGAAGTTGGAGCAATTTGTTACTTTATGTATTGTGATCAAGGAAGGCGTACCCCTCATCCCCATCCCAGTACTGGGGATTGAACCCAGGGCACTATACCATTGAGCTACATCCCCAGCCCTTTTTGAGACAGGGTCTCCTTAAGTTGTCCAGGCTGGCCTGGAACTTGTGATCCTGCCTCCCAAGTAGCTGGGATTCCAGATACACCACTCTGCTCAGCATGAAGGCTAGTTTTTAAAGAAGAAATTTCAGTGAAAGATGAAAGTGGTGAAGATTTAAGGGGATATCTAAGTATCTGGTGCAGAATGTGTGAGGCAAAGGAAAGAGAAAATCAAGAGTCTGAATCTGTCCTCAGACACTGTAAGAGGCAGTACAAGAAGGCCAGGTGTTGTCAGCATAAGGTCACAGAAGTAGTCAGGGGCAGGTTCATGTAGGTCTTGTAGAAAATGATAAGCCATTTTGGGTTTTATCTTGAGTGAGGTAGAAAACCATTAGAGGGTTTAGAGCACAGAAATGATATTTATGTGCCTTATTTTATTAGGGTACTGTGATTTAATATATACCTACCATCTAGATTCTGTAATATTTCATTAAACTGCTTTATCATATGTTATTCTTTTTGTTTATAAGTACCAGAAGACCCCATTTTTTTCCAAATTTTTGTTTAGTTTCGTAGACAGCATTTAAATTCTTTTTTAGAATAATTTTTCTTTGAGCATGGTAGTACACTCTTAGAATCACAACAACTCAGGAGGCTGAGGCAGGAGGATTACAACTTTGAGGGCAGCCTCAGCAATTTAGTGAGACCCTAAGCCACTTAGAGAAACCTTGTCCTCTCGCTGTCTCTCTGTTAATATCTTTGATACCTGATGCCTTGTTTCCCTTATCTTGACATGTTTGCTTATTTAAGTCTCTTAAGGTTCAGAATCAGTATGTTGTTTTTAAATTTTTTTTCATTAAGCAAGATAAAATCTTGCTTTAAATATAATTTTATTTAGAATCAGTACTTTATGTAAATACAGTAAAATATTGTGGTTCAATATGGGCTCCGGAGTTAGAGTACCTAGCTTTAAATAACATCCTGAAATTTTTTTGACTTTTCTTTCTTTTTTTTTTTTAAATATCTTTTATTTATTTATTTTTTTATGTGGTGCTGAGGATTGAACCCAGTGCCTCATACGTGCGAGGCATGCACTCTTACCACTGAGCTACAGCCCCAGCCCTTGATCGACCTACCTTCCTTCCTTCCTCCCTCCCTTCCTTCCTTCCTTCCTTTCTTCCTTCCTTCCTCCCTTTCCGTTCCTATTTTTTCATTCTGGAATGGGGCTAAATAATAGAAATTTTCTCCTAGGTTTGTTGTGAATGAATTAATGTGCATAGAACAGAACCTCCTCTAGGAAGTGCCTAGTGATATTAGTTATTGTATTATATGGAATATATAACCATAGAACTCACAAGGAGTTTTATTATTGAAATAGTGAGGTCATTGTTTCAGTTGTGTTTTAGACACTGTTTCTAGGCCTTCCCTGTTTTTGTTTCACAGTAACTTTGTCAGCACTTGAATGATTTTGATGGAATGTGCTAAATCCTGGAAGGCCATCAGTATTGTGTGGTTCATTTTTCCATTTTGAAATAAACTTGTGACTAGTAAAAGTTTAAGTCTTAATATCGTTCTGAAATTTATCTCGCATTGGGAACAAATGTAACTTGGGCTTGAGTAACTAATGCACTTACGTATATTTTTCTAAATATAAAGGATCATCTTAACTAAAAATACTGAGTTCAGTTTTCTCATATTCATGTCTTCTGAAAATTGCTTAAATATGTTAATATACTCTGATATGCTAACATAGTAACTTTAGAGCTTTGATACCATTAAATAAACTTGTTGTTAGATCTGTGATTATAGAAATATTTATTAACTCAGTTATTTAGGGTGAAGAACTGTGATGTCATGTTTTATCATAAGGTATTCTCTAGTTGTTTTCTCTTTGAAAAAGCTCTTCCTTTTATCCATATATGCTCCATGTGTAAAAACCAGATTTGATCTTTTTACACATTAGTATTGTAACAGCTGCACAGTTATTGAGAAGTCCATGGCTCCTAGTGGATATATAGTTAAAATAAATTTCTTGCCTCCCAGTTCATACCAGTGTAGTAGCTGATATTGTCTTTTTTTTTTTTGCAGTTTGGGGGCAGAATCAGTTTGGGTTAGGACTTGTGAAATTCATTTTTCTTTTCTTTTCTTTTTTAAGATGAGAGAGAGAGAGAGAGAGAGAGAGAGAGAGAGAGAGAGAATTCAATATCTATTTTTTAGTTTTCGGTGGACATAACATCCTTGTTTGTACGTGGTGATGAGGATCGAACCCAGGCTGCACTCATGCCAGGCGAGCGCGCTACCGCTTGAGCCACATCCCCAGCCCCTATTTCTTGAGACTTACTTGGTGTTAAAGAAGGGTAATCAGAATACATGATTGAAATACTAAACTTTTACTTTTCTTGATTAACAGTTAAGATAAAGAGTGTGTTCTTTAGCATTTGTTTTTACAAAAATGAAGACTTTATTTGACCAGTTTAAAATGGGTAATTTTAATCTTATTCAAAAATTATGCTGTTTAACTATTTAGAAATGTACTTTGTTTGGAAACCAAAAGAAATGCCACTTTAATGCTTTCTTTAAGAAAGATCGCATAGAACAATTTAAAAACCAACACCCTGAGATATTTTAGGTGGAACAATTCGAGAAGATTTCAAATTTCTGAAGAATTCTGACTTTTGCAAATTTCCTCCAGCCCCTAGAAGGCTGCTGACTACGCCCAATCTGGCCTCTGCCTTTGTTCTTGCCTTAGGGAGTTGGCATTCTATAGAAGCAATTTGAAGCTTAGCTTTTAAATTTGCGTATAGAATATCTGGTTCACTAGCTCTCCACTGAATAGTATTTTGTGCTTTTCATGGGATCTATGTGATAGAATATTGCTTGATTATAATCTGTGAAAGAACTTTTTCTGCAGATGTTTGTTTTCTGTTATTTAAAATGTTTCCTAGTGCAATTTAAGTCTTCTCTCCTCCCTCCTTCATTTTCATCTCTCCATCTACCTTTTCATCATAGTACCAGTAAATTTTAAGCCATGGTGTTGGCCAGAAGGCTCTGATTTACTTCGTTTTAGGTACTGAGGTATCTCACTGTGTTGGCCAAGTTGGATTCAAACTCAACTCCTTTTTTTACCCAGTAGCTGGAACTGTAGTTGTGTGCCGCAATACTCCATAATTCCTTTCTTTAAGATTTTTTTTCCCCAAAGTATTTATTTTTTAGTTGTAGTTGGACACAACACTTTTATTTCACTTGTTTATTTATTTGTTTATTTTTGTATGTGGTGCTGAGGATCGAACCCAGGGTCTTGCATGTGCAAGGTGAGCTCTTTACCCCTGAGCCACAACCCCAGTCCCCTTTATTTTCTTTTTATGTGGTGCTGAGGATTGACCCAGTGCCTCATGCATGCTAGGTGAATGCGCTCTACCTCTGAGCCACAATTGCAGCCCAGTTTCTTTCTTTTGATTGACTGTATTTTTCTACCTTTTCCTCAGTGTTTACTCTTGTGTTATTTAAGCATACCACTGTTATCAGAAAGATGTCTTAACAACCATTAAATACTTTGATAATTTGCCAGTAAGAGAATATGGAGACAATAATAAGAAATTTTCTAAGAGGAAAAATCCTGCTCATCATATGGAACAACAGTTTCCACAGGGTTTTTTTTTTTTTTTTTTTTTTTTTTTTTTGTTACTGGGCATTGAACCCAGGGGCACTTGACCACTGAGCCACATCCCTAGCCTTTTAAAACAATTTTCTTTAAAATATTTTTTTAAATTTTGAGACAGGGCCTTGCTAAGTTTTATTTATATTTTAAAATATTTTTACTAGTAGTTGGACACAATACACTATAATAAATACATAAACCCAGCGTCTCACACGTGCTAGGTGAGTGCTGTACTGATGAGCCACAATCCCAGCCCCCTTGATATGTTTCTAAGGCTGGCCCCAAGCTTATTAGTCTCTATGATTACAGATTTGCACCACTGTGTCCTGCCAGAGAGTTTTCTTTTAAATTGGATTTGGATTATGTTACTAATGTGTTACTCCTATGTTGACTTCATGTTTCCCACTGTGCAGTTTTACCTTGATACATGATTTTGGCTTGCAAGTGTTTATTTAGGCTCTGCAGTCACCATGATTCTAGTCTTGCCTGAGTCTGGACCTGTAGCTGTGTGAAACAGCAGTGCTACCAGTCCAAGCACACTTGCAGGTCGTTCACTTGTTTTATGTAAACTGGCAGACTAAGCCCTCAGCTGATTTGTTAAGTTTTTCACACATTTAAATTGTGTTGTTTTTTTACCTGAGAGTACTCAATATTGTTGGTCTGGACTATAGTAATTGAATTACAGCTGAATCTGAATCAACCCAAACTGAAAAAAGTCTATCATTTGACCTAGCAGGAAATTGTTTTTTATTTGTGCTAACTGCTAAAAGTATTAAAATATTAGATATGTGAAAGCACATTAAAAAAAGAGATGTTTATTTAAAAAATATTAGGTTTACATTTGTAACTAATTTTCCAATTAATTTGTAATATGTGGGGGATAAAAAAGGTCACTCTTCTTTTCTCTTCCATAGTATGAATTAGTTATTTAATATTTTAGTTTCCTAATATATGAGAGGATGGAAATTATTCGACTTCTTGTATTTGTTTAGAAATTACAATTTATTCTTTAGTGTTAAGGAGTTTTCCTATCTTGAAAAATGTTCACCTGACGGTTAGTATGCTAGGAAGTGCATTATTAGGAACTCATCTAAAGTTTTATCCTTTCAAAATGAAATACAGCAACATTTTAAGTTTTCCTTTCACTCGCAAATTTATTGTTCACATATTCATGAATACACTCTAAGAGGGGAAATAGAGGATAATGGCTACAGGGAGTGGAGCTCAGATGACCTGAGTTTTTTCAGTTGTGCTATGATTCTCACTAGCTTGTATCTTTGGGAGAGTTCCCTAACCTTTAAGTTCCTTAGCTTCCTGAAAATGTGAAACAGGCTTACTAATAAAGCCTACCTTACAAGTCCCCCCCCCCCACAATATAGGGATCGAACCTAGGAGTGATTTAATTGCTGGGTCAAATTCCCCAACCCCTCCCCCCAAATACTTTTTTATTTATTAGTTGTAGATGGACACAGTACTTTTATTTATTTAGTTTTATGTGGTGCTGAGAATCGAAGCCAGTGCCTCACACATGCTAAGCAAGCGCTCTACCACTGAGCCACATCCCCAGCCCCCCAGCCCCACTTCCCAGCCCTTTTACATTTGCTTTTTTTTTGTAGTTGTGGATGGACAGAATGTGCCTTTATTTTTATGTGGTGCTAAGGTTCGAACCCAGTGCCTCACACATGCTAGGCTACAGCCTCAGCCCAGCCCTTTTGAATTTAATACAGGGTCTTGCTAAGTTGCTTAGGGGCTTGCTGATTTGCTGAGTCTGGCCTCAAACTTGTGAACCTCCTGCCTTAGCCTCCTGAGTCACCTGGAATACAGGCATATGCTACCAGGCTTAGCTACAAATTGTTTTAGGTTTTTTTTTTCTTTTAAAGAGAGAGAGAGTGAGAATTTTTTAATATTTATTTTTTAGTTTTCGGCAGGCACAACTTCTTTGTTTGTATGTGGTGCTGAGGATTGAACCCGGGCCTCACGTATGCCAGGTGAGCACGCTACCACTTGAGCCACATCCCCAGCCCCTTGTTTTAGGTCTTAAGTGACAGATGCATGTGCATGCTTTGCATGGAGCCCACCTTAAAGGGAGTTATATGAAGAGGTCTGCTATTCTTGCACTGCTTGCTTTTAATCCCCCACACCTTCCCAAACCTGTGCTAGACTGGGAGGCATTTGTGAGTAGCTTCCCTTCCTGTCTATTCCAGCATCCCCTTTTTCTGTGGAGCAGATTGAGGTAGAGCAATTAAATTTTTTTTTTTTGTATAGGGGATTGAACCCTGGGGTACTCAATCAGTGAGCCACATCTCCAGCCCTTTTTATAATTTTTTTGTTTTGAGACAGGGTCTTGCTGAGTTTTTTATGGCTTTACTAAGTTGCTGAGGCTGGCATTGAACTTGGATCCTCCTACTTCAGCCTGCCAAGCCACTGGGACTACAGGTGTATGTCACCAAGTCTGGCTAGACTTTGGTTTAAAAAAAAATTTTTTTTTAAGTTGTAGATAGACCCATTACCTTTATTATTATTATTTAATTTTTATTTTCTATGTGGTACCAGGGATTGAATCCAGTGCGTCACATGTGCTCCGCAAGAACTTTACCACTGTTCATGGAGTCCTGTGTACAGATATTATACCTGGTTCTATTGAACTCTACTTAATCCTTTCTCACCTCTGTGCTCCTTTTACCAAGTCACTCCTCAACACTTACTGTAACCCTTTGAATATTTTGTCCATTGTCATTTAAAAAACTCTTTAAAAATTGAACCATTTCGCATGCAGATACAGTCTTCTTGGTCTGCTATTAATCCCCCACTACTGACATTGTAAGTTATTGAAATGTACACTTCCAGACCGTTTTCAGATTTTTGATTTCTGTATATCTATCTGTCTCTCTATTTACAAACATAACATGGTATTCTGAAAGCATCGTTCTGCTTTTGGAGCTCTACATTGTGTTTTTCAGAAGCAGGCCTATAACACAGAGATGAATCCATGTTACCTAGGTTGAGTTCAAACCGGTATGTGCACTGTGATTCCCATTATATTGTTCTACCTACTAATGGACAGTTAAGTTATATCCAGACCTCACCCCCTCCCCCATTAAGTAAAACCCCTGTGGAGAGACATGTAGATGCCTTTATGAACATATTGATAATTTTTCATGGCAGTGTTTTCCAAAAACCAGTTAGTAAAATCAATTGATTCCTTTGCAGCCTGAAATTACCTTCATTCCAGTTTACTGGTATAAGAACTACAGTATATCAGCAACTATTCTCTAATAGAAGTTCAGGCAGAAGTCATTCTAGATTACAATCAGTGCGGGATCCTCCATGTATTTTACACAGCCCATGGCAGGGGACATCTAATCAGGTGAGACAGACTGATTAGATTTATTCTGTTTGTTGACTTTGTTTTTTTAGGCCTGAATTTTTTACATTTCAATTCATTGTAGGTCAAGTATCAGGCGGATTCTTCACTGGGCTTCAAATGTGATAAAGCTGCTTCTTATTTTAAAGAAGGCCGTTGCAATCCTGCATTTATTTTACACCTCAGTGCATGTTTTACACACAAACACACACACCCCCCTCACACACACACACACACATCAACAAACACAAACACATAATTAGAGCACATTTAACACTCAAATAAAGCTTTCACTATTAATTCATAACTAAGGTATTCTTTTAATAAGAATTGTGCTTTGGTCTCTACTGGGGAAACATTGTTCAATGTGCGTTCTCTGGTTTGTTGTAGGGCAGTGAATGTTCACTTGTTGGCAATGATATAGAAATGGGGAGTAAGAGTTTAAAAGTTTTTATAGTAGGCAGGCAGCGTCAGAGTATGGAATCTAAGAATAAGAAATTGGGGAATTTTCACTTTGTTTCTTCATTTCAATCTCCTAATAATTCATATATATATATTCCAAATGTCTCCGAGAAAACAAGGACTAGGTCGATCCACATATTCATGAACCATAGCAGAATGCAATTCTGAATTTCATATAAACAGTCATAAAATCAAAAAGACACGTGCTGGGGTTTTGGCTCAGCACTAGAGTGCTGGCTTCGCACTTTCAAAGGTCCTGAGTTGGATCCCCAACACCACATGTGTTGAATGAATGTGAATGAATGAAGCAATGCATGAGTGTATGATGAATGAATTAAAGGTATAAGGAGGAGGAGGAAGAGGAGAAGGAGGAGGAGAAATAGAAGAAGATGATGAGTAATTTGACAGAAGGGAAAAAGGGGAGCAGAGTGATTTTAAAGTGTGGTTTCCAATTCCCAAACGTTAAATTACAGCAGCTGGGATAGAGAGAGAAGATGGGAGGCCAGGAGAGGGGGGAGAGTAGAGGATAGAAAAGGTAGCAGAATAGAACAGTTACTAATATGGCATTTTGTAAAAATGTGGATGTGTAAACAATGTGATTGTGCAATCTGTATATGGGGTAACAATGGGAGTTCATAACTCACTTGAATCTAATGTAGGAAATATGATATCTCAAGAACAATGTAATGTTTTCAGCAACAAATATAAAAAAGAGGTCTTCATTTTTCTTTGTAGTTGAGATCTCTTATTTCCGTGACTTGTTTAGTTGTGTTCTCTCCTTTAGTCCTCCCATGCTCTAGTTATTCTGATATGGAAAAACTAGCTGATATGCCCAACCAGTCTGAAAATCAGTGACAATTTTTCATTAAGCCTAAAGTCACTTCACATTTGCTGCAGTCATACCAGATACACTTCTTTGTTGGGAGTTTCAAATATATTTCCATCAGCTAGATCACAAGTACCTAGAACTCCCATTCTTGTTTATGTAATAGTGGCTTCATCAGATTAAATGCTGTACTCTGGAATAAAACAAAATAGGAATAATTTACTCATAAGCTTCCTATGTAAACCATCTTCATTTACAAAATACTATCTTAAGAATTATAGTTTCATTGAGCTTCAATTGGGGCCAAAGTATAGTCAATTACTGAAGTAAAAGCAGTTACTTAAAAACTAAAAATGTGAGAAAAGTCAAATTACATTTGAAGAGACAGGAACAGTATGAGGTTTCTTGATTGGTTCTGGATGTTGAGTAACAGGCTCATTTGCAGGTGGAAGGAACCCTTCAGGGAACTCACTTGTACTTTCAGAATGCGGGTGTAGAGGGCTGAATTCCAGCTCTTGGGGGAAGATTGAGAGGAAAACCCTCTCCCTGCATAGACACTTTGCGTTTGAAATGGAGTGGGTGGCGGGCCAGGTGGAAAATAATCTCCAGGTTTCCATACAAGTTTCCTCGGAGAGGTGGAGGAAAAAAAAGGTCCTCTTCTCATGAACTGACTCCTTGGGTCAACTGGAAACAAGGCACCTCTGACTGGAGGGAAAGGTGCCAACACAGAGCCAGAGCCAGTTGCTTGGTTTTCAGCATGGAGAGGTGAATCAGGCACATCAGAGTCCCCGAGATCGACTGTGGTCTCCTTTCTACTGGATTGCCTTTGTAAAGACATAGGCCCATCCCATTTATCCAAAGGAGGCATATTAGGAATTCTGTATTCTCCTGGTCCCGATGGTCTACCACAAATTGATTAAAACCTATCTTGCCTTTGTAGAGGAAGACGTGGATGAGAAGAATATGGTTGGCCTGGCGGAGGGATCATCAGCCTGCTGGCCTGTTCCCCTGGAAAAGAGAGGGTCCCAGTCTGAGAAGGTGCTCTCTGAAAATCAGTGAACTTATGACAGCTGGATTCTCTTCCTTTACTGCTAGTCGCATGGTCCAGAGGATTATCCAGGGCCCCTTGACCCTCTTCCTCCTCCCACTGGAGTGAAAGGTGAGAGTGTGAGTGGACCACTCTTTTCAAAATTAGGAGGTCTCCTTTCAGATGAAGTCTGACCTATTGGTGAGGGCCCATTTGGAGAAGGCTTTCTGCCCATTGCTGAGTTGGAAACATCCAATGCATCATAGGGATCTTTTTCTACAAGTTCAAATCTAAGCTCCTTCTCAGTTAATTTTTGTCTGTTGCGCACATTTTGTTTCCTGAAATAACTGAGGTTCCTTTCAGCAATCCGAGCTGCCAACTCACTAGCATGTGCTTCTTTCTCAGAGGAAATAATCTTCCCCAGACAGGAATGAATGGTTCTCTCCAATTCTTCTTCAAGATATTGGACTGTCTTTCTGTAGGTCTCCAGCTCTTCCATTGTATGGCTCAACATTTCTTTGACTTTGGAAAGTTTCTCCTCTTGCTCCACCCTGAAGTTTTCGTCCACTCTTAATTTCCTATGCAGTTTCATCATATTTTTTTGATAGCGTTCCATCATGACTTTAAAGTTCTTCTGAGGGGTCTCATTCTCAGTTTGCAGCTGTGCATTTTCTGACTGCAAGGATGCCTGTTCAGTCTGCAGTCTTTTAAGGTGTTCTGTAAGGTCTTCCGTGGTTTTCTCCACTTCAGATGAGAAAGTACATTTTTGATTTCTTCCTCCTTCCAAGATTTCTAAGTAGGCCATTAGCTTAGCACCATAAACCAGATTCCTCAAAGCTCCTTTGGACTCATCCTCCAAGTGAGCACCAATTTCTGGTTCGCTCGTCCTTCCCAATTCCAGGTGACCACCATCCCTTTGGGCTCCCAGGCTTGGAGAAGATCTATCCTTCATCTTCAGCAAGCATTCACTCAGAGACTCCATGTCGTTTTCTGTGTCCCTTAGAACTTGTTCTTCAGCTACTTTAGAGACCTCTAATGTGATTTTTGCTTTATATTGGACACCTCCTTGTTCCCTCTGTGCTTCAGCTTCTTTTTGTATTGTTGGTCTCTGCGTTTGCGGAAGTTGGGATCCTTCTTTCAAAACCTCTTTGATTGCCAGCTTCAGTTCTTCCTCATTCACTTGAAAGAGTCTCCAGTTTGTTTCAGCTTCAGCTATTTGTGATCTGATGGTTTCAGATTCACCTTGGAGGGACTGTATCCTTCTTGATAGATGCGCCATCGTTTCATCCTGTTGACCATGTTTAGCCTTCTGTGCTTTGAGCTCTTCTTCTAGAAAGAGCATTTCAACGCCATGGCTGGATTCGGACCAATGCAGCTTTTCGTAGGTTGCCTCCAGATGTTGTGCTTCCCTTGAACCCTTCTCAAACCTGCAATCCTTTAAAGATGAGGCTAAGCCTTCATGTTCTTTTTCAACAAGGCTCACTTTTTCAAGAAGTCCACACTTTTTTTCAATAAGTCCCGCAAGATTTAGAGCCAGCTTTTTTTCTCTTCCCACGTAAAGCCTGCTACTAACCGACTGAAAACATCTCCAGAAAAGTGAGAGAACAGCCAAAAATCTAAGAGCTGTACACATCACCAACTCCCAAGGAAAGCCATAAGGAAGATGGCCTGGCTTCATGTCTTCAGACAATGCTGCCACAACCCTTGGTGCTTCTTCCAGAACCACCCACTGTGCTTTGAGCTCTTCTTCTAGAAGGAGCATTTCAACGCCATGGCTGGATTCGGACCTATGCAGCTTTTCGTTGGTTGCCTCCAGTGTGGGAGGTAAAAAATGAAATAGAGGGAATGGAGTGAGATATCCCAAGATGGAAAGACCAGATACTCTCAATGCTCTGTTCAGAAGAGAAACCTGGCCTCTGACCTAAGCACACAGGATAGAGTGAAGCAATATTTAATCACAAGACACATTTGAGTGAGGAAATTAGGCAAATAAGAAAGGATTTCCTGACTTAGTTCCCAGAGCTCCCTCCCTCCTCCCACCCTCTCTTTTATTCAGCAAGACAATGAGGTGACATGAAAAGGTTCCCAGAGGCAGGACACATGTCAAGGTAAATGTGGAGATGAAGGGAGTGGGATTCCAAAATTCAAACAGCCCCTTAGGGCCAACCCACGCTATTTTGTGCATTTCTCATTGGCTGGGAAAAGGGAGGGAGGGTTGCTGTGGTCCTAACAGGCAACTTTTGTTTGCTCCTGGCCCTGTAGCTGGCATGCTCTGAGGGGGACCCCCCCATACTGGGGGTGATGTTCATTCGAGGGCACAGTCAGGCTGGAGTCAGGTCCTTAAACGCCAGGTCTAGGACTCAGAATGGGGGAGGGGCTCTCTCCATCTGGGACGTCTGGGGACTCACCTTCCCACAGTCTGTCATGTGGCAGAGCAGCAGGGCACCTGAGCAGGACAAAATAAATGGCCCCCTAAGGAGAAGCCCCCATCTCAAGTCCTTAGAGGGCCCTGACCTAGTCTCTGAAGAGTTAATAGCCCCAGTTCCAGGATCAATTAGAGAACGGCAGAATGAAGACAAGTCACCCATCAGGCTTCCCGGGACCCCATGTATGAGTGCCCTCAAAAGTTTGTTCCTTCCCCTTCCTGTGCCTCGGTTGCCTCACGTTCCAAATAGGAAAGTGTGCTCATGGCATTCCCACGGGACCATGAGGTCATCAATGTACAGACGAGTCCCTGGAACACAGTGAGGCTTGGTAAACTTCAGTGATCTGCTCCATTCCCTAAATGCACAGATGAGGTCCAGAGAGGGCTGGTGGATCTCCCCAAGTCACACAGATTAACAGCAGACACAGGACTTGACTGGAGCTTTGGACTGTTTAGGAGAGACTTAGGGGAAGGATGGGTGGAGGCCAGGACCTGGCCCTGCCCCCTCCCCTCTGGGAATGGTGCATGGCAAGAAGATAGGAGGAACCTCTGAAGCCACTGCTCCCTAGGGCTGGGGGGAAACAGAGATGGGTCCTGGCAGGGCCTCCCCAGGGCCTGGGCAGGGGCAGCTGTCCAGAACTGTCTGTCCATGGAGGGGGCAGGGAGGCTGTCACTTGGAGCATGCAGTGTGCCAGTCCCTGGGGCCAGGCCCGATCAACTTGTTGGCTCCATTCAGAGCCCACCCAAGGGATGCTGGGGGAGACAGCCAGGATCAGAGCCCCCAGTTGTGCGCTCCCCTCCCCCAGCAACAGGAGACTAAAGTGGATCAAGGAGGAAGGAGGGGGCCCAGGAGGGCTGGGGGAGGGGCCCAAGGAGCTCAAGAAGGCACCCAGGGGTAGGGGACCAGGGGAGGATGCCTGGAGAGGCAAACCAATATGTGGGATGGGCCTGGGGGGTGGGGAGAGAAGTGAGGTGCTGTGGCTTTGGAGGTCCTCAAAACCACCTAAGAATTAAGTCCAGAGAGGCTTCGGTCCTGACTCCTGCCCCAGAAGGCCATTGTTTGCCTCTCCTCATCCCTAATCCTTCAGCCTCTTCCAGAACCCACAGGCATGACTGGCCCCAGCCCAGGGGTCTCTGAGGAGCATCTCAGACCATGGCTCTCTGGCTCAGACATGGAGGGGAGCCCAGCTGGGACCCCGCTGCCCAGCCAGAAGGTGAGTGTGGAGAAATGTAGGGAGACAAGGTCAAGCCAAACCCCAGGCTCAGTGGGACTACAGCCATGTCATGTCCTGTTACCAGGGAGAAAGGTTAGAGTTGGCTCCCCCCCCCCAGAGGAACCCCTGGGGTGTCTGGGTACAAAATGAAAGGGAGACAGAGAGGAAATGCCAAAGAGGGTGAGAAAGCCAGACCTGGGACCACCAGAGAAAGGGACTGGGGATCAAAATTTGATCCAGGGAGACACAGGCTAGTGTCTGCCTCCACCCCTGGCTGGCCATGACCCAGTCATCGACCTGTCTCCCAGCTCCCAGCTCCTCCACCCAGCATGCCCCCCCCCAAATAAAAAACAACACCCAGGCAACTCTATAGGGTCCAGAAACCTCCAGGGTCCCTGGGTTCCAGGAAGCCAGCAATGGAGCGGGCGGAGGGCAGAGAATGCAGAGGGTCGACCCAGTGACTGATTAGCTAGACTTCAGGAGGGAGAAGAGCTAGAGCTCAGAGCCCCTCAGCCAGCACGGGTGCCCCACGAAGCGCAGCCTGAGAAAGCAAGCTTGGGAGGGGGCACACACCCACCCGTTCTGCAGAGATGTCACAGTGAAGATGATGCAGACTTACAGGCCAGGCCCGGGACTAGAGGGTAGTTTGGGTGGTGGCAGACAGAGGTCCAGAGGGCAGGGCCCCGATTTGAGTCCCTCAGCAAGGCCACACACTCTCACCAAGCACATCCAAGTTTCCAAGTTGAGCCAGTGGAGCTCCTGAGGCCTGGGGGATAGGATAAGAGGGGACAGAATAAAAGAGAGGGCTGTCCACCCCAAGTCCCTAAAAAAGGTAAGCACCTCCCACTTGGCAGGACAGAGTTGCTGGCCCAGCTGGGCCCAGTGATGGACACTGCTATTTTGGAATAGCCAAGAAACCAAGAAGCAGGTAAAGCCCAGCCCAGCACCCACTCAAATGTCCCAGGATCTGTCCTCATCCTCCCACCCCTGACCAGTCCAAGCTGCTTCTCCCCCACTTAAACCTCAGCAGCTTGCCAGGCCCAGAGTAGGGGGTAGGGTGGGGCTGGCGACAGCTAGCTCCTCAGGGGGAACACAGTGTCTCCAGCCTCAGAGTTCATAACTGTTTGCCCATCTGTCCCCACGATGTCAGTGGTTCACCAGGTATGTAGAAGCTGTCCTGGGAGTGACTCAGGCAGGCATGGTGGGTGGCATCAGGCCACCTATATGAACTTGGATCCCTGGCTGTCCCTCAAAGCCGCGTCAACTGCAGACAGGTGAGAATAATGGAACCAACTTCACAGAGCTGTTGATAGGGCTCATGAGAATGGCTCATCAAGCACTCAGCATGCAGCTGGCCCAGAGTACACCTTAGTAAGCACTCTAAATAAATGTCCTGTCCCCTTTGTCTCAAGTCAAACCTCCCTCCCTGGAAGCAGACTTGGGACTCTCCTAAGAAAAATAAAGCAAGACAAGAGGCACAGAGAAGTTCTGGGACAGGCTCAGACTCGCCCAGCTAGTCCAAGTGGGAAAAAAAAAAAAGAAAAACTCAGTCCTGGGAATCCACAGCCCTCTCAATTCCCCTAGAAGAGCCTGAGCAATGGGTATTTGGAGCCAGACAGGAAATTCAGAATAAAGCCCATTTGGAGACCCAATTAAAGTGGACTTGGGGCACATGTGGGCAGCTGTTTTTTTACTGACCTAGCGATATCCTGGTTGGACGGGGTTAGCTCAGTCTAGAACCAGGCTAAGAAGCTCAGGTGCATGTAATGGGGCACCCACCAGCATCTCCTTTCCACCTCCAACCCTAACATTGGGGTGAGGGGGAGGCAGGCCTTGGTAAACTCCTCTCCATGGGATCTAGATACCCAGGAAATGAACATCCCAACTGACAGATGGTCACAAGCCCTGCTGCAGGTGCAGCAGGACAAGGCTGCTGGCCTCTGTGGCCCTCCTTTCCTCATTAGAAAAACAAGAAACATTCCTACCACCTACTCCCTGGTACTCGCAGGTACCAATGAAAATTCCTGGGGACCTTGAGGGTCAAAGCTCGAGGTCCAGGTGGCCTGCCCTGGGGACTCTTCAGACAGAACCTATGTGCATGCACCGAGGGCCACCCCACAATGCAACCCATGCCAGGCAGTCTGTACCACTGTCCTGCCCTGGCTCTTCTTCACCTGGGCTCCAATCCTCTCGGGAGAGCCAGTCAGCACTTGTCCCTGCCCTTCCAGACATATGTGCCCAAGATTCCCAAGATTTTGTCCTTTCAGGTCCTTACAGGCAGGGGCCACAGCCTCCTCTTCTCCTTCTCCTTTGCAACCCTGGGGAAGCCACTCAGAGCCAGAGGGAACTAAACACCTTCCTCAGCAGTCACCTTTCTTCATCCTGCACTAATGTCCTCTGCAATGTCCTCCCCGAGGACCCTGTCTAAGTCAGATAAGCAGAGCAGTCTCTCAGCAAGAATTTGCCTCTTGGTGGAACTGTTTACTCTTTACTGGGGTCTCACTGCCACATACCCCACCCCACCGAATGTCTGCTCCCCCAAGGTAGAGAGACCCCACAAAAGCAAAAGGCCTGGCCTGGGCTCAGAATATCCCTCAGAGGAAGGAGCCTGTGCATGAATTTGAAATGGCAAACCCAGAATGACTACGATCTGCCTGCTAACCTATGTTTAATTTATTGGACATGTGCAAATGGACTCAGAACGGCCCCCATGCCCAGATACCCAGGCCATCCATGCACGCCTGGACACCCTACAGGGACGACAAGGTTCTGGAGTCAGAGAGGCCTATATTCAGATCCTATCTGGTCCTAGCTGTGCCTCAGTTTCCTCATCTGTAAAACGGGGATAATCATGGCCTTACTCATAGATACTGTGAAGCACATGTTAAGGAATGAATGAAGTGAGTGCGCAGAACAGTCCCTAGGACCTGGAAAGTACATTTATTTTTATTGCCATACATTCAGATGGTCCAGGCTGCACTCCCTGCCTGCTTTAACTCCTCCCCATATCTGAGGGCCAATCATTGCTCAGCGACCCAAGGGCTCCCCCAAGGCGAGCATCTGGCCAGTGGGGGTGTCAGCCCAACAACCAGCGCCCAGCTGAGGGTGAGATGCCCTTTGGTAGGTGCCCCTCAGTTTGGGGCCTGGGACTCTGCAATCCTGGGGGCGCCAGACTCTGAGGAGCAGGCGCCCCGCAGCATGGAACAAGCCGGCCCCACCAGGGCAGTGCGAGCAAGAGAGCCAGTGGCGCAGCCTGCGCCTTCCCAGCCAGACCCCTGCCACTGCCGCTTTGTACCCAAACCTGGCCCTGAGTTATTGCAGCCTTGGAGTCCTCCCCGGCGAGGGGCAGCCCGATGTGTTCCCAGGACAGCAGCCTCAAAGAGGTCCTGGGCTGCCCCCGAGAGCCGGGCAGACAAGGGCCCAGGAGGGGCAGCGTTCCCAAGCACCAGCTGGGCTTGCCCAGGTTGAGGGGGGCGAAGAGCCCCCAGGCCCCCTCCCCTGCCTTACTCAACTCTGTCTCATTGCCGCCGCCCTCCCCCACAACTTCTACCGAACTGCCTACCCCACCCCACCCCAGCTCCGCGCCCTCTCCCACCCTCGCCTGCTTCCCTTCCCCCGCGGCTTCTCCATCCCCCTCCTCCTACCCCACCTCCCACCCACTCACTCTTCCTGCTCCTTTCTCAGGACCCAAATCCTACAGGGCCACTGTGCAGACAGGCGCCAGGAGGCTTTAAGGGGCCTCAGCTCTCCCGTCCTGGAAATCTCTGTTGTCCCCAACACTGAGGCGCAGCCCCACACACACCACCAGCCTCAGGTCACAGCCTGGCTTGGATTCTGAGCCGGGCCTCTCCGGGAATGGCCTCCTGGACTCATTCCCCCATCTGTCAGGTGGAGGGGTGGGGGGAATGTGAATCCAGTGCCAGATGCTGGGGACATGGCATGGGCACAAAAGCAAGGTGCTTGGCTGGCTGGTGTGCACAACAGGCAGGCCCAGGGAGGAGTCATCCTTCTCCTTTCATGGTGCCAGTAAACAATGAGATAGGTCTAGGGCAGAGGAAATGGGCCAAGCCACTGAGGTTCCTAGGACAAGATTGGAACCCTGAAGCACCCGTGCCTGCAACAATCCCGTTTAACTGACTCAACACAAGGGGAAGCCTCTCTCTGGCTTCTGGACTGCACCAGGGAAACCAAAAGGGTACTGAGTTGGTAGCAGGTGCTCCCAGAATGTGAGGGCAAGATTCAGAGAGCCCTCTCTCCAGACTTTCCCAAAATCCCCCAGCCCATCCCAGCCCCTCCGAATCATCAACTGCAAAGACTTTGGGGTCCATAAATCCCCTCATGAACACCCCTGTCATTTGAGCTCAAGTGTCACCTTCAGGTTGGCCTTAACCAGAAACCCTTCCACACCATTCCCTGCCTATCCCAGGATTGGCTTTTCAGGATGAATGGACCCATATACTTGTAGATGGGCCAATCAATTTTACTAGAATACACTTCTGTCTTCTCACCTGTGGAGCTTCAGCACCTTGAGCATACATGGCATATAATAGGTGATCAGTAAACACTTGGGCTGAATGAATGAACAAATGAAGAGCCAGTAAATAATGTCAACTCTAAAAACCTTGAAACCCAAACTGTGTCCAAGATAAAGGACTCCACAAAGAGTAATCTAATAAGTTTAGAAATCACAAACTACTAAAAATATCTGAGTCCTACATTAGCATTTTAAAGACTCAGAGAAGACCTAAAGGTTTAAAAAACTTTTTAATTGTTTATTCCAGTGTTTGCCAAATGCATTTGGCCATAGAAAATACTTTTTAACCACTCTCACAACCACAGCTTTATAAATGGTCAACTGATTCTTAGAAGAAAGAACTTGCTTCTTAGTTATTATAGGACTGAGTCTAGCACAGTGCTCCACACATGGAAGATGCTCCAATTATTTGAATGAATGCATATAAAGTAAATTCATCCATGTGCATTCTCCCCAGGTGAAAACCTATGAGCCTAGGAGTTCAAACTTTCGGTACCAACTGTATCCAAAGTAACACAGCCCCTGTACTGAGATTCTGAACCAGGCAAGTAATGACAAAAGTCCTTTCCCTCAGCTGCAGACACACAAGGCCATTCATACACATTCATTCACATTGACTCATGCACACATGTACAGATGCATGTGTGAGCACACATGAGCACAGCAGCACAAATACACTCACAAGTACACATACCCACAAGCACATGGACTCATGCACACACAGACACATGGGCAACCCATTCTGGGGCATACGCCTTCCCTCCCACTTAACCAGCTTCACTGTGC
Source organism: Callospermophilus lateralis (assembly GCF_048772815.1). Lineage (NCBI taxonomy): Eukaryota > Metazoa > Chordata > Mammalia > Rodentia > Sciuridae > Callospermophilus > Callospermophilus lateralis. The sequence continues at coordinate 278,711 of NW_027516260.1, forward strand.
CTGGCCAAGGAGGCTCTTGAGATGGGCAGCAGTCCTCTGGTGGGGTGAGAGGAATGACATGAGGAGGAATGCACAATCTGGCATCTCCAAGAGGGCTAGGTGTCACACAGCAGGTGACAGATTAAAAAGTGTGTTGTTTCCTGCCTATTATCTCCAGTGCTGCATTTTGAGTATACATATAGATGAGAGGGAATGGGAGAGTCTGCAGTGGGATCCCACCAGAAGAAATAACTAACCCTCCGCTGTATGGCTACTCAACTTACAGCTCTCTCTCCCTTAAGATTTATTTCTATTTTTTGAACTATGGGTTGAGCCCAGGGATGCTTAACCACTGAGCCATATCCCTAGCACTTTTATTTTTTTATTCTGACACAGGGTCTTGTTGAGTTGCTTAGGACCTCAATAAGTTGCGGAGGCTGGCTTTGATCTTGCAATCCTCCTGCTTCAGCCTCCTGAATCACTGAGATTACAGGCCTGCACCACTGCACTCAGCTCCATGAAGTTGTCCTCACACTTCCCCCGGGAGGGAGGAAAATAAACTAAGACTCAGCAGTGACACAGCAAGTGTGTGAGGGAGCAGGGTTGGGAGCCCAGACCCATCTGCTCAGAATTCCCCCACACTCCAGAAGTTTAGAGGTCTCCAGGCTGTCTTCAAAGTGGGTCCTAGCCTGGGTCAGTGGCTGCAGCAAACTCCCACAGCTCATCTTCCCCCTCTCTTAGGCACAGTTGTGCCTCAAGGTCACTGTATAACCTTGGACACCTGACTTGCATCTCTCTGGGCAAGTCTGACCATCCATATGAGAAGAATGCTCAGCTGAGGATTCTCCAAGGGGGTTCCACTGTTGCTCATGAAAAATAAAGACTGAGGCCTCACCTAAGTGTCAATTAGTGCCAATATTAAATGAGACCCTGCCTGGAAAGAACACAGGCTGGTACCTGTACCAAGAGGGCTCTTCTGATGTTAGCTGCTCCTTGTGGTCTGATTTAACCCTTCAGGGTCCAAACAAAATGACTTTCCATATGCTTTGCCTGATTTCCCCTATCAAAAATAATTTCCCCCAATTGCCCAACCCCCCCAGCCCTAAGCCTGGACCTCAATGCTGGACTCCCCTTTCTGGTCTGGGGATTGAGGCCTCATACCCTTCCAGTCGATGGGCTCCCTGAACATATGGCTTCCTCTTGGTTGTCAAGCATCTTCCTGGGAGTCCAGGCAAAGCTCAGCTGGTGAGATGCTCTGGATTTAGATGGAAGAATGGATGTATGCAAGGGAGGTGGGGGGAAGACTGAAGGACTCACCGAAGGAAAGAGATGCCTACTGGGTGCAGCCTGCCCTGCACCCAGTGCAGCCAAGCTGCCCAGAGAAGAAATGAAACCAAAGTGGTCAACTTTGCTAATAATAATAAAAGAAGTACAAACAAAAACAATGTGCAATGTACTGCTTGCCTGATGGGTAAAGAGCAAAAAGGTGGGGGGCTTGACAGAAACAAAGAGAAGAAAACCTCCTAGGTGGGCAAGGGTTCAGAGGAATGTGCCATGCACCTGGGCCCTGTTGTTGAAGAGTTCCCTGGCACAGCCTTTGCACAAGGTGACTCAGAAAGATCTACCAAATTGCTGGGCACAGTTGTGCAAGCCTGTAATCCCGGCAGCTCAGAAGACTAAGAAAGGAGGATCACAAGTTCAAAGCCAGTCTCAGCAACTCAAGGCACTAAACAACTCAATGAGACCCTGTCTCCAAACACAATGCCAAATAAGGCTGGGGATATGGCACAGTGGCCAGGTACCCCCTGAGTTCAATCCATAGTACAAAAAAAGTATCAAATTTTTGTAGTGATACACTTAGACCCAATAATTCCACTTCTAGGAGTCCAGCCTAAGAAATACTTAGACAAGAACACAAAAATGGATACCTGAGGATGCTCACTGTAGCACTGTCACTAACAGCAAAACAGTAGAAAGCAACTGTATGTCCACCGCTAGATGACTGTAAGTTCTAGAGGGCTGAGAATGTAGCTCAGTGGTCCAGTTCTTGCCTAGGGTACTGAAGGTCCTGGGTCTGATCCCCAACTCGATTAAAACAATCAATAATTCTGGTGCATCCTCTCCATAGAGCCCCTCTTGCTGTAATGTGGAAATGTGTGACACAGATGTGGTGCTAACTCCTTCACCAACAATCCTTAACCCTGGCAGGACATTCAAGTTTCCCAGGAAGTTTTCAAAGAAACACTGACCTGGAACCCCTCCTCAAAGACTCCAGATGCTGGGTCCAGGTCAATTTATCTTTTCTTTTGAGTGCCTACAATGATCTTAATTGTGCAACCAAAACTGAAATCTCTGCTACGTGAAAATATGAAATGAGAGTCAGTGTATCCAGGGAGTAGGAGGTACCATCTGTGTTTAAACTAACACACACAGGTATACACACCCAGGTCTAGTGTAAAGGTACCACTGTAAAGGCTCTGGGTAAGGGGGCACCCAGGATGCTAGTGCTCTGGGAAAAGAATGGGACTGTTCTTTAAGATGTCAATCCCCCCCCCCAGATTGGAAAATGGACAGCCCTAAAGGCAGAACTCCATGGATGGATAGATAGGTGGGAAGGAGGGCTCCCCCTGGGTGTCTTTATTCATGGCTGTCTCACCCAAACCAGAGGTTGGCCTCTGCTTTCCTTCACAGCCACAGAGTAGTTATAAATAAAGGTGGTGGTGACTGCTCAGGCTCTGAACCTTGATAAGGCCTGCCCCCAAATCCCAGCTCTGCTACTTCCAGCAGTACGACCTTGGGCAAGGGACTTCTGTGCCTCAGTCTGCACACCTGTGAAACTGAGATAAGTAAATCAGAAAGCTGCTGTGAGAATCTCATGGAGGAATGGGGGACAAGAGGAAGACAGAGCCCCATGGTGCCCAAAGAGCCAGGTCCTGATTGTCCCTCCATGTGTCCTCCATAGGGATCAGGGCTGGGGACTCTAAATGGATATGTGTCTGGCCTGGTCACCACTGGATTACAGCGGCACCCAGATGACCAGCAATGCTTTGCAGAACACCTGGAGCCAAAGAGCCTGGGACACCCCCAGCTGGGACCAACAATGCCCATCACCACCAACTCTCCCTCTCAGACACCTGGAAACAACACCGTCAAGCCTCAAGCCTCTCCCAATCTGTTGCTCACCCTAAACCTTTTAAAAGGCTAGAAAGAACCCAGCTGCCCTGCAGCAGATGCCCTAGAGCAGTCAACTCAGATGTATCCACTGTGACCCCAGCACTTGGAAAAGAAACTTTTTTGGGGGGGGTACTGGGGATTAAACTCAGGGGCACTCAACCTCTGAGTCACATCCCCATCCCCGTTTTATATTTTATTTAGAGACAGGGCCTCACTGAGTTGTTTAGTGCCACGCCATTGCTGAGGCTGGCTTTGAACTTGCGATCCTCCCACCTCAGCCTCCCGAGTCGCTGAGATTACAGGCCTGCACTACCGCATCCAGCTTAGCCTGCATTATTTTAAAACCCAAGTTTTATGTGTTTGCCACTTCTAGTGTTCCAGGAATTAAAATCCTATAGCACCTAAGACATGCAGTTGATCCAACTGGTTCCATCACATTGGATAGATAGGAAAACTAAGACTGAAAGAGGACACTCTCTTTCCCCAGATCATGGAACACATTGCCTCCAACCCACACCCATCCCCCACAATAAAAATAAAGCATTTTGAGCCTCACCTTGGAGATAGGGTTGTTCTTTTTTTTTTCAGAACTGGGGATTATTGAAAGCAGAGGTGCTTTTCTACCTAGCTACATCCCCAGTCCTTTTTATTTTTTTATTTTTAGATAGGATCTGGCTGAATTGTTAAGGGCAACACTAAAAGGCCAAGGCTTGACTCAAATTTGCAATCCTCCTGCCTCAGACTCCTGAGATCACTTGCTGGAATCACAAGCATGCACCACTCTGCCAGCTCAGAGTGAGCCTTGGTTTTTCACTCTGGGCAGCAGGTTTCCCTGCGAGCACTGCCAATTTCCTTTCTCCTGCTTCCTTCTCCCGACCCTACCCCTCACTCTTAGTGCTAATCCTGGGGCAAACCCTCCCTGAAAGATGAGGAGGATCCAATGGTAGCTGAACTGCCCAGCACTGGCCAGCACCAAGCCAGTTAAGGATGTCCCATCTGGCCCCTGAATCTCTGTGGCAGGATGAACATAAGCAGCAGGATGGGAATTTATTGAGTCAAACATTCTGTTTTATTTCAAATTAATATAAAAATCTCATATTGCTTTTATCATTTCAAAAGACTATTTTTCAAGCCTAGGACCATACAGGGCAAAGGCCCCCCATGAGAAGCAACTACCGTTTCATCTCATGGAGCACCTGAGAAGGAAGAGGATGGCACAAGCCACCCCCACCTCCGGAGCATGAGGGCTGGCAGCCTCACCTCCTGAGCAGGAAAAAAGGTGGAGGGAGACCAGGAGGGTAGAAGAGATGAGAGAGAGTAACACCCACGGGAGCCCAAGTCCTGCCTGGGAGCTCACCCTCTTGCTATTTCTCTTAGAAATTCATTAGTCACAACCTGATCATTCATTCACTTACTCGCTTGCTCACCGGTTCATTCCCTCAACAGTTTACACCTTCACTCATTCAGTTCAGAAGTCCTTTTATTTTTATTTTTAAACACAGTAGTCCAGAAGCCCAGCTTGGGTCCTCATCTGTGATGGAGCATGAGGTCCTGGAGGCCCCCCCCAGGCTGCCCTGTGCCAGGAAAGGTGCTCTCCCATGGGGAATGTAGGACCAGTCCGAGCAGCTATCAACAGGGTTGCTCTGGGGACTGGGAACCTGAGTGGTTCTCTGTGGCCCCAACAGGTGGAACGAGTACCCATGCACCTAAATTGTGGGAGCCAGATTGCAGATGGATGTGTGAAATTAAAGATGCATGGATGTGGCACAGAGAGAAAAAGAGAGCTCCCTGAGAAGAGCAGTGTTCAGGTCCAGTCACACACACACACACACACACACACACACACACACACACACACACACGCGTCTGAATGTAGAAACTCCAGGGTCCCTTTTCCATGGTTTTCAGGATTCTGAGAGATTCAAAGGCAAAAACAGTAAATGCCTGAATCTTCCCAATATACATGCCCAGGGCCCTTGCTGACCACTGTCCCTCTGGGGGGAACAGGGCATCTGCAGACACTCTTTTGGGACACCAAGAACAGGTGTACAGCTCGCGAGTCCCCAGAGAACCCAGCACTCTCTGCAGCCTTCACCTCAGGTGATGGGCAACTGTCCCTTTTATCCATCTTCCAGCCACCAGCCTGCCAGCCTGCTCTCCTTCCTTGTCCTCGCCCTGGGGAGTCCCTGGAGGTGGTGATTGTCTCCCATCTCCCCAAATTCAAACCTACAGCCCCAAGGGGGCTAAGGACAAAACCAAATCTCTTCTTCAGGAAGCAGAAACACACTGTATACTGCTGGTGCTCCATAGTCCCACCACACCCAGTCCAAGGGGCACAGCTCTTCGCCTGCCACCCCCACCCCACCCCCACCCCCACTATCTCCAGGAACGCCCTGCTCCCTGACCAGGACCAGATGGCCATCACTCTGCTTTCAGGCAGGTAAAATTTGGTGCAACAGATTAAATTAGGATCAACAGAATAGACAAACCTCACAGCAGGACAGGGAATGACAACGCTGCACAAAATAATTCATGCCCAGGTGGCGAATCTCAATTACAGGGAAATCAGGGAAGGAAAAAGTTCCCCAGCACTTTGGAGGAGGCAGAGAGGAGACAACATGCTGAGGCAAAGCCCAGAACTACAGGCCCAACATGGGGCTTCAAGGACACCACAAATCAAGGCAGCCAGGTGGCCATCCTTTAACAGCTGCTCCTCCGTTCTCCCCATCACAGAAAAACCTGCCCCAAGTGCACTGGGCTGGGTGAGCCGATGCTGCCTGGGCGCTGGCAGGCAAGTGCTGGAGCCACTTGAGATCTGGCCTGTGGGGTCCACTAGGTGAGCTCACACCTAGCCAGGCTTAGTCTCCAGAAGAATGGCACCCCCCCCCAAAGAGAGGGCAAATGTTCTAATCCTGGGAATGGTCACCAGATCACTAGAAAGTTCCTCTACTTGTCCCTGGCACCCCAGCCCCACTGGCCCTGATGGGGCTAGGCTCCTGCTCTCTTGTAGCGGCAGGCAGACTTGACTCACCTCTCACTCTGGGCTAAGAAAAAGAACTGTGAGCTTTTGAGACACCACATCATCTTCTGAGCAAGTTTTTTCAAATCTGCTCTGGAAGACTGAAGTTTGAACTGATGGCCGTCCCCCAACCATCACTAAATACTACTTAAAAATGGTTAAGATGTAAATTTTATATTATGCATATTTTACCCCCATTTTTAAAAAAGGAGAGACACAGAGTTTTTAGAAAAGGAGAGACACAGAGTTATGAGCCCCTCCTTGGGTCAGCCAGGTGAGCAGAGGTCTCTGGGATTCAGGCCCAGGAATGCGTGACTTTAAGCAGCGAAAGGACATGACAGTTTGGGACCCACACATCTTTAGGAAGCCACTCTCTCCCTGCCAGAGCTCCCCTTACCTATCCCAGCACAATGTTTTGAATTATCTCAGCAAATATGTCTCTAGTGACTGAACATCCTCAACAATGAACTCTCCAAGTTTCAGAGCTCAAACAAAAAGATTTTTATTGGTGCAGTCTCCCTCCCAAACAAACCCCCAAGTAGCACAAGGAGTGCCACCCAGGCCCCCTTCTCTCAGCTCCCAATCTCTGGCCTTTGGTGACATAGGCCAAGTAACCCCCATTATGGAGGAGAGGGAAATTGCTGTTTGATTAGTGAGCACATCCACAGAGCCCCATTTTATATCCCAAATCAGAAGATCACATGAACATCTGCTTTCACTTCAAGACATTAATTTTCAATTATTGGAGAAAAACAAAATTAGTTCTGAAAAAATTGTTGGCGAACACAGGCTCTTGTCTGATGGTTCATAATAATAACTTCGGGGGCCCACCATTAGTGTCCTTGGACGGACAGAGTTTCCTGATGGAGTCTGCAGTCTGCGGTGGTGGCAGGCAGCACAGGCATATCTCCTACACCCTGTTCTGTGGGGCGAGAGAGACGGTTCTGCGATCCCCTCCTCCAAGTGACCGCCTCTTCCGTGACCAGGTGAGGGAACTCAGAACTTTCAAATGTTCTGGAGAAGGGAGGGATGGTGAAGATGGCAGGTGAATAAAAACACCCTCTGGAACCATTTTCAGCTTTAGACATGTTGAGACTTCCTTCCATTCAGTAGCAAGATTTTACACAGGGATGTAAATCCTTCCCAAGTCCAAGTTTGCCCAAAAAGGCAGATTGGAATCCCCTAGAACAACATCTTATAACCCGATTTGTCATCTGCAGTGGGAGAATGGACTGCATGCTTCTCCTATGAGACCACTTCCACCCGTGACAAAAGGCCATTCAGGATCCTAAACCCCAAACTCAATGGCTCTAGCTTAATGCTACATCTGTAATAATAATAATAATAATAATAATAAAATAATAATAATAAACTCTTTGCCAGGGTCCCATCTACCAGGGAACCTGGTTCAGCTCGAATTGCAGACTCTAGGAAGTGGGAGGAGGAAAAATATTTAAAACGCAAGCTCTGAATTTGCCAACCTTAGTGACCCCCAATCCAGAGAACAACCCACTTGATAATAGATTATCAACACTACAATCTTGTTGGATGGTTTTTTTATGTATCTTGACTGCTGTAGTCACTATATCAATAAAAAGCTACTGAGATGGGGGCTGGGGATGTGGCTCAAGCGGTAGCGCACTTGCCTGGCATGCGTGCGGCCCGGGTTCGATCCTCAGCACCACATGCAAACAAAGATGTTGTGTCGGCCAATAACTAAAAAAAAAAAATATTAAAATTCACTCTCTCTCTCTCTCTCTCTCTCCCCCCGCTCTCTCACTCTCTCTTAAAAAAAAAAGCTACTGAGATGTGAATGAGCAGAAGAATTCAGAGATAATGATATAGCAGTCTTTGAATTTGGATGGTCACAATTAAAACCAGAGTGTTTGACTTGCACACATGTTCAGACTTTGGGGGGGGGCGTGGGGGGTGCGGTTAGCACATGGAAGGGGAGGTAACCAGGGAGGGAGGCAGGTTCAAAAGGAAAAGGAGAAAAAAAAAGCAACAATAACAATACAAAATTATATCTTTAAGAAGACAGTGAAAGACACTGCTACATCCAAAATCAACTGGGTAACTGAGCTGCAACATTGTGTAATTGACTTTGCAAGTAGAACAACAGCAATGTAACAAAGAAAATGCCAGTGTTTTCACAGCACTAATCTATAATGCTGGGAGGCCCTCCCCCTGTCAGGCAGGGCTGACAATACAATAGCTTTCAAAGGGATATTACCATCATGCTTTTATTCCTGACATCAATCGAGACAAAGAGAACCCTTTTCACAAGACATTAAAAATCAAACCTTTGTACAAGAAAGCCATGCAGAGCAATCAGATAATTGGTGATCCTTGAAATCAGTAAAATATTTTTATGTACTGGGTGTACAACCCCAGTCTCTGGCTCCCACCCCATCCTGGCAGGTACGCTATGAATCCAAAGTTTCCATCTTTATCTCCCCCACTCACTTCACCCTGCCTGGCACCCACAGCATGCTAAGGGAACTGACAGCCAGCACTGAAATATTCAAGTGGGATATAAAACCAATGGAGGCTTCACTAGTCCACTTTGAGTTCAAAACTACTCTGATTACAGACTAATATAACTACACACAAAACGCCCTTGCAAGCCAATGGGAATTTGCAGAAATTGACAAATTGTCCCAACCACACCTATTGAGGTTACCTATTATAACCAGGTACTAAGAGTTTCCAAGGTACTCTTCTGTTTTAATTACCCAACACTCACTCAGATAGGAAGAAACCCTGATATCTATACAAATATTTTCAAGACATAAAGATAATACTCTTTGCAAACATCAGTGTACCATGCATAGACAAGTTTGGACTTTACTTCAGCCAGGGATCAGAAAAAGCAAGCACCTAAAGCCACCCACCCAACTTGCAACATGGACGGGACCATCAGGAAACCTAGCCATCCACCACTAGATTACCTTGAAACAGTTAAGATGCCTGCATGCCATAACTTAGTGACACTTCAGGAAAACTGCAGGTCCCAGAGCAGGAAGAAAGGGGGAACTAATGTTCAAAAGAGTTTATAATCTACACACCTTCTGAATCATTGATGTATCCACCCAGCAGCCTTCCAAAAGGTCCAAGATGATGGCCTTAACACCCAAAGGAGGTCACCCCCACTCAGGGCTTGACAGAGCTCCTGGTAAAGGTAACTCCAAGTCCTAGAATGTTGTGAAGGAGGAGAAGAAGAGAGAAAGACACTTTGCTGAAGAGCCCAGACAAAGTGTTTTGTCCCTCTGATATCCAATAGACCACATGCCAAAAGTATGCAACCAAGTTGAGTCACCCTGAGACAAAGATGTTACTCTCGAAGCACCAGAGGCAGCAATGGTTGCTTTTACTTTTTCAGACAGAAGTAGACACTGTTATGTCTTTTTAAACAGTGTTTGAACAGGCTCCCTTCATTTTATTGATAAAATGAGGAGAAATGTTAAAAGAAGAGGGAACTGGTCCTAACGCTGCCTTGAAAACACACTCTTCCACCACTGCCACCTAAATGAGTCTTTTCCAGAGTCAGGCAGCAAGTCTGCATGCTGGACTCAGTAGTGAGTTCCTTTCATTTACTCATCCAAATGAACAGTTAAGAGAAATCAATACATCGAATTGGCAGACTATTATTTCCTACATCAGGAGAAGAATTCCACAGCCACCAGCTGAAGAGTTGGCTACTGACATAGCAATTATTACAACTTTGTATTAGATTGAACCATATCCCCAGCCTTCCGACTCCAGCCAGGAGAGCTGTACTCCAAGATGCCTAGCTCCAGTTTCCTCCTTGCATGGTTCCCCCTCCTCCTCCTCTGTGAACACGCTGTAGCAGGCCACAACATTTGCCAGGGCTGGCGGGTTCTGTGGAATTACTTTATGACTGTTAAGTCACCAGCATTTTGCACCTTTCATTATTAATGCGCACTCGGCACCTTATGGTTAAATGTTAGCAGGATTCTCCTGCCAGAGGCACATAGTTATCTTATTTTATTGCTTATTAAGTTTTTGCAAGGAATCAGGTGTAAGAATCTAAAAAGCAATTATTAGACATAAAGAATGTTTTCTAGAATAAAACAGGCCCTTCCAAAGCTAAGAATAGGTAACTTAATTGGGGGGAATTAATATTAGGATTAAATATCAGTCACCCCAATCCACATAGAAAGCTATGGAATGTACAAAGGATTTATTTTGCCCTTCCCGCAAGATCATGTACATTTAGCCAAACAAATGTCAACAATTTACACTTGTATGTGGTCTCAGATGAATCAAGAAACCTGTAACCTCAGAATGCCTCTATTTATTACATCTCAATTATTTCCATGGAAACACTAGCAATGTCAAGCTACACTGTTCCCAGATCCCTAGACTACCAAATTTATAAAATGGACTTTGGAGGAGCTCGGGGCAGGCAGAAGAAGACAAAGAAGGGGAGGGAAAGAGAGAAAAGTCACTGGGGGTAGTTTTGCATGTTGGGGTGGGGGTATGTGGACACAACCTGAGTGCTAATTAATATTAAGAACTATAATTAACAGGCAGTTGCTAGATGGAGAAAAACTGACAGCAGTACAAATTATTCAAAAGTTTTAAAAAGGATGGGAAAAAAGACGGATTCCTTTTCCATAGAAATGAGAGAAGTTGTTGCGTGGATCTGAGGAAGCAAGCAGCAGCCAGCCATAGGGTAAAGGGAGACAGGGCTCCTTAACATTGAGGGACAGAGGGAACTGCGAGGTAATCGTTACCAAACCATCTGGTATTATCAGCCGAAATAACATCATTGTGCAAGATGGGAACAGCCTGGAGAATGAGGCCAAAATTATCAACGATAACAAATCATTGCAACTATCATGCCGCACCACCAGGACTCACAAAAGGGAAAAAGGGGTGTAGGAAAATAAGTCAGAAAATACGACTTTTGTAACATTCATGGATTTGTTAGTTTTTTTTTTCTTTTTCTTTTTTTTTCTTTTCTTTTTTTAACAAAATCACAAGGCTTTGGAAAACCAATGAGGCTGCTCACTCCCTGCCCTACCACCCCAGCCCCCTTTTCTATTTGTTGGGTATCCTCCCTCTGGTAAATCTGGGTTTTCCAAAGAAGGACAAACATCCTGGGGGGGACAAATGACTCCCCACTCCAGAGGGAGGCTGTGTCTCCAAAGTGGGAAGTGAGCCCCCCTGAGGCCTGATTGATTTTCAAAGCAGCAATGCCTATGCTTTCAAGTTACACTCTCTGAGCATCCATTCAAAATTGTTACATTTTTGTCTTTACTTCCTGCTATGGGCTTTCATATTTCCAAGACCAATTATGAATTACGGTCAAGCGACTTTCACTGCAGAATGTTCAGAGCTGGGGAAGTCCACAATAAATTTCCATTGTCCAGAATACAACAGTTACTAATATGGCATTATGTAAAAATGTGGATGTGTAACCGATGTGATTCTGCAATCTGTATTTGGGGTAAAAATGGGAATTCATAACCCACTTGAATCTAATGTATGAAATATGATATGTCAAGAGCTTGTAATGTTTTGAACAACCAATAAAAAATAAAAAAGGAGGAAATGTTAAAAAAAAATTTCCATTGTCCCTTCTCAGGTGTACATCAACTCTCCAGGAAAATATCATCGTTTAATTTTCAGAAATTTTGATCATTTTTCTTTCTTAAGATATCCAGCTAATTCCAATGATTCAGGAGGGTGAGGCCAGAGAATCACAAGTTTGAAGCTAGGCAGAAATTTAGCAAGACCATGTCTTAAAATCAAAAAAGAATTGGAAAAAAAAAAAGAATTGGGGGTGTAGCTCAGTGGTACTGTGCCCCTGCATTCAATCCCAATCCAAATAATCATCAATGTAATGTACCATTATATTGATGACATTTTTCCCACTGGACCTGCCTTAGAATTGAATAATGTAAGTCAATATTGAACTTTCAGGTTTAGTTTTATTCAAAAAATGACTTTTGCATTTTCTTTGGTGAATGTTTTACATTTTCTTTTGTATTAATTGTCTAGAACATTTTACATATAAATAATAATTGTCAGCAAATTAACACGTACTATTGACTATGCAAATGTTATTTTGACTTAATTAAGGAAGGAGTATAGATTCCTTTGACTCTGAGGAACAGAGATATATATGGGCCAATACAAGGAGAGTAAGTGAATTTTGCAGATACCCCCCTGGATTTGAACTTAGATTAGAATTGGAGCTCTGCCAGGATCACTGGAAAAATTATTAGTTGCTTTCTACTGATCTGCTTGGTTCTTACTAGGTCATGACTCACCAACCCTTTTTATGTTCTGAAGTCCACAGTTATGAAAGAAATTAATTTTTTTTTTCAGTAGGATGGATTGAATCCAGGGGTGCTTTGCCACAGAGCTACATCCCCTTCCCTTTTTATTTTATTTTATTTTTTGAGATGGTGTTTCACTAAATTGAGGAGGCAGACCTGAAAATTACAGTCTTCCAATATCAGTCTCCCAAGTAGCTAGGATTATACCTCAGGCCTGAAAATAATTGATTGTGATAATGACTCCTGATTTATGGTTTTAATACTGAATTTCAATTGTTTCTCTTCAGCAGATACCTTGAAATATCTTCTCCTTTCTAACTAAAATGCACAAGAATAAGTCAAAGGGCTTTCATACTATTGTTATAAAGAGAAAAAAAATGTTTATATATAATACATACATGTCACACGTTTGTATATTGTATTGTAAATAAAGCATATTTTTGGTACATGATCATTTTGAAATACAGTAGGTAATGTCAGAGAATGGAATAGATAATTGCTATAAAAGATGCACAGACTGATATTTCTAAAGGAAAATAATTATACACAGTTAAGGAATTGAATAAAACTAGTCACAGAAGGGCTAACATTTTAGAAGTCTAGAAGTGTACATAATATTTCAAATGTTAGAAACTGTAAAAGAAGCAGAGAACATTTCAGATAATGGAAATGGAGTGAACACATTTTATAGTGGGTCAGTATGGTTCACCTCAGCTGGAGACTGAGTCTGATGCAATCTGATTCACATAGAGTACATACAGAGACTTGGAAATAAAATTGAATATACAATCCAGGGCCATATGCTAGATTACCATAGACTTCAGGATGAGAAGAGATCAGTTAACTGAATGGGCTTAGAAGAAGGCATTAACAATGTTTGAAGGAAAGAGTTATACAATAAGATCTACTCCTGAAAAAAATGTTATTTTGGCTTAAATTTAAAAAGTATGACATAAGAATGGATGTTAACAAAATCAGTAGTAAAAGGGAAGGCACGAGGCCTGACCAGCAAAAACAATAGGAAATGATAGGACAATGGCTTGAATATAAGTGACAGTGTACAGATATAGACTATAGGATTTGAAGTATTAGAAGTGAGAAGAAAAACAGGAGAAAGGAAGAGATGAAAGGGAAAAGAGGCACTGAGCAGTAGATGACTACAAAAATTGTTTTTCTTTGTTTGTGCGCATAGAATGTTTGTTTTAGGCCATCTTAAATTTTACTGGCTAGCAGTACATTTAAAGCCAGACATCAGAATGTGTGAAAAGCAGAAAAAAGAGAATGTGGAATAAAAATAGCAAATATGATATGAAGTTAGCACTGGCTGGTGTTTAAGAAAAGCAGAAATCCAAAGGAGGCAGTCAGTGAAGGAGTCCAGGGAATGGACCAAAAAAAAAAAAAAAAAGCCAAGAGTTTTCACAATGAATACATGCATTGCCTCTGTGAATTGCTACCAAGAGATCCAAATACCTAGTGCTAAGGTCAATCAAAAGGGATTTTTTTTTTCCCAGAACTGCAGGCCACTTGAGAGATCAATTTTAGCAAATGATGGCAGAAGCAAGAGTCCAGGGTGTTTGAATGGGTGGCAGAGTTTTTTTACAGGCACAAACTACATTTTCCAGTGAATTTGGAGTAAAAGAAATGGGGAAAAATTAAAAAATAGTTTTAGGTAATTAAGAATTAATATCAGGCTGGAAGAGGTTTGATGTATTTATAGGTTGAGGATTAGAAATCAGCAGAGCAATACAAACAAAATCTTATTCTAACCATGATCTCTGAAGCACTGGGAAAAGATAGAGTAAATAAGGTTGTGTCAGCCATTTTAGTGAAGCAAAAGATATAATATTTTGGAGAATACAACAAAAGAAAGTAAGAAATAAATAATTTAAAGCTATTTAGAGTAAGAAATACTGAAGGTATAGTAATACATGTAAGAAGCAACCTCACTGCTTCTAAGGCAGGCATAGATAACAAAGGCAATGAAATATGGAGAAATATGTCCAGCTTTTGAGAGCTCAGTGGAATTTACAGTGGCTGCAAGTAATTTTCCCAAGCAGAGCTTAAATACATGAGAGCAATAACACATAAGGTATACATGTGAAATATGATAAAAAGTAAATAACTAACTTGAGTATTGAAGTGAGACAGGTTCAAATTTGATATTTGATGCTCCAAATTAATTTACTATAAGTGAGAACTTGATCACTTTAGATGCACTTGCTGAGATTTGGGTTCCTAATCTGTAATCTGGGGAAGATATCTCTGTCCTTGTATGGTTGCTTTATTACCCCAAAGTAATTTGCATAAAGGGAAAAGTAACACCTAGAGTACCTCAAAGTATATAAGGCAATTAATATCAGGAACAATGTAACATTCTTTTCTGATGCTTTTAAATAAACACTATTTTAATTGTTGATAATTCTAACAAATAGGAAATATTGGTCTATAAATATAAATTTCTTCTCAATGATTTCTTGCCAATGTGGTTGGGTATCATCAGATTAGATACTGATCATACAAATGACTTTTAGATACTGATCATACAAATGCCTCCAGAAAACCCATTCTGGAGGCATATTATTTTACTTAACTTAGGAGTTCAAAATTTTAATTTTCCTCCCCTTTAATTTGGCTTTCCATTTTGAAAGAACATAATGTAAACATTTTATATCAAACTTCATAATTCCCATGAAACTAACAAAATGATATATTTTAAAGTGTAACCATTGTATTGTTACTAAGATAATAACAATATAATAAAACATTAATTTCCATCCATGATTATACTTACCTTATTTAATTGCACATAAATTGGCAAATAGATAAATTTCAAAATTGAAATTGATAAAAGTGTATAAAATACACTTTCAATAGGGGTTTTTATTTTAATGAGCTCTATATTGTCAGAAGCATATTATTATGTTAACATACCATTTTTTCTATCATTTCCTACCAAGATAAAGGACTCTCAGTAAAAAATATCATATGGTGAGAAAAAGAAGAAATAATGAAAGCAAACTTGGTTGCTTATCCCTCAAATGATCCAATGGAGCCAAGGCATCTAAGAGACAGACATCAGAACTGCATAATAAATAATTAACCTAAGCCAATTGCAATATACTTGTGGGTACCTATAATGAAAGTATGGTTTTTAAGTATAGTTTATGTGTAGTTACTATATATATATATATATATTGCTGCAGTCTGGCTGCAGCAAAATAACCACCGGGGGGTGATGAACAATTGTGTAGATTGATACAGCAGGAGTGGAGGCCATTTATTGTAAGACAACAGAGGTATTTATACATTCCACACAACTTATCTTAATTAGCATAAACTAGATACAGCAGTCAACCAGTAAGAAATCTCCACACTTACTGGCTCGCTGGCATTACTTCACAAACCACTCCCTCTGGCATTTTGCCAGATGCCATCCAGACTTGTTTACAGACCTTAAAATTAACCACTCCCCCTGGCAAAATACCAAGCACCATCCTGACTTGTTTACAGACTCTAACATATATATATATATATATATATATATATATAATATATATATATATATACACACACACACACACACACACACACACACATAAAATAATTACATTGTATTTCTGCAACATCAACTACGCCCTTTTATTTTTTTAATTTTAATTTTTTTTAAACAGGGATTGAACCCAAGGTGCTTAACCACTGAACCAATAATTTAGTGAGTGAAAATTAAATAAATAGTGGAAATAGGAAATGAAAAAGACAACAAAAATATGGATCTACTCTGTGGTCTTCTTTTTGTTTTTGTCAGATACAATGAAAAAACTAGTGTGCTAAAACTATATCTTCCAGTTCAATATCTATTTAAATATTATTCTAAATATAGGATCCTTTAATGCCTATATCACTTCCATAAACACAGTTGAATAAATCAGAACTTAAAAACTTGAAATAGAAATGTAGATTACCCATTTGAATATATACATTTATAATGACATTAGAAAGCTTAATATTTTGAGAGCCACAAGTAATCAAAATAGAAGTCACAGAGCTTTTACCTTTTTAAATGAAATGTCAGATGCCTATATCCTAGATTTTTAAACTTTAATTTTCTGTTAAAACACCAAATACTTAATACAAGCTTCAAGTTTCTTCATACACAAGGTTTAAGGGATAGATAGGTTAGCAGTAATAGAGTTACAATCCTGTGATTAATTTTCTAACTTAAAAGTGGGACTTTAATTTTATTAGTGATGTTTTCTTCCTTATGTGTTAGCTCCAAATCATTTGCTTTGCTCAAGCATTCTACATCTTCCTGATTTATGATATTAGCTTTCCTTTAAAATTACTTTTAAATTTTGCTATTAACATAAAGATTTTCTAGTAAACATAATTTGATTTTGTTAAAAAAAAAGGATAATTGTAAAATTTGGTTCTATAGATTTTCAAGACAACATTTTAAAGTGTCCTAAAGCAAAGTTTTAAATATAATACGCAAAAGAAATATTGATTATAAGAGCATATTTAAGTATTATTTAGAATTATAAATATCATGTCATATGTTTAAGCATTTAAACAAATATCTGCCAAAATTTTTGTATTTTTTCAAATTTTCAAATGTCTTCAAATTATTTTGTATTTTGTGGTTGTATCTTTTATTCATATAACTTTTTAGATCTAAAGATCTGGTTATAAGATGCACAATATATTCTTAAACTCATAAATCATTTCTCTATATTAGAAATAAAAGTTACTCATAATTCAATAATGAAAACAGCAAAAATTAATATTTTATAATCCCATTGATACACAGCATTGGTCTTTTGCTTTCTTCTGAGATTTGTCAATTTGTCTTTATAAAAAATTGTACTAGGGATTCACCCCTCACCCCCAATGCCTTGTACATACTAGGCAAGCACTCTATTGTTGAATCCATCAACAGCTATTTTTGAACATTATTTTGAGACAAGATTTTACTAATTTGCTGAGTTTGGCTTAAAAGGTGTTGTCCTACCTCAGCCTCCCTTGTAGCTGGGATTATAGGTAATGTACTACCATGCCTGGTTTCCATTTACCTTTTAACATGTTTCTGAGATTTTGCTTTCATTTCAGTACCCATATCCTATTTCCCTTTTCAATTTTTTTTTCTGTAATTGATGTCATGACTAGGCCACTATTTCAATTTAATTAACAATATATTATGTGAATATCATAATAAAGGTAGAATATTCTAATCACCAATATCAAGAATTAGAATGTAACAATTAACTTCTTATTAAAAGGAAGAAAAAATATACTTTTTTATATTATTATTTATATCTTCCTAAATTTTTTGATAGACTAGCCATTTTTCTCTTTTTTTCAGAAACAATATTTAGATTATTTTAAAATTTGTAATTAAAATTATTTTTCCTTAGTTTTTTTTTCTAAATATTTTCTTTTTTTATGCTCAATTGACTTCTATTTGCTTTTTAACTTGTTTGCCTGTTTAATACCAATTGTCTATTCTTATGAATCAGGCTGTATTATTGTCTGTATCTATGAATAATAGTGATAAATTATTTGTATGAGAGGTCATAACACTTTATATTTTTGCCAGTATTATATGAATATTCAAAATTTTTCTCACATTCTTAATGCTGGTAATTTTGATATGTTATTTGGCCAAATTAGTTGGTGTACATTTTATCTCACTCTTTTTAATGTGCTTTAACTATTTAGTAATAGTTTGGGCATGACTACATAGATTTTATGAGGCACATGAACTTTTGTTCTTAAGACACTGCAATTTACAACTTTGTATTTTAGCTTGTTTGTCTTTTCTAAATTATATTGGAGAATCATTTCACAAAGTCTGGTTAATTATCATTTATCTAACTGCGTTATAGGAATTTATCATTTTCTCTTTGTATGGAAAAGTTTTTTTATTTTTTGTAATTTTATAGTTATAGTATTTTCCACCCCAGGTAAATATATTTGATTGTATTTTATATGAAACATTTTTATAGTTTGAACTTTCACATTTAATTGCTTAATCTACCTAGAATTGACCTCAGCATATGAAGTAAGGTAGGGATATTATAATTTTTAAATAAAGTTAGCGAGGTTTCTTGGTAATGCTTACTAAATAGTATATGGTTTCCAGGTCGATTTTTACATCAGCCCTATTATCTGGTTTTTTTTTTTTTTATTCTTGAATTTGTGTATGGGTGTTTCAAGGTTCTCTCTTATCTTTCATCTATCATTATTTCTTTTCTTTTAATTAATATAATGTTTAACTCATAATATTGAGTAAGTCAAGACTGACCCCATTTAACTTATTTATTAAAGTCTTAGTTATTCTAATATTTCTTTCATATAATTTTCATTCAACTTTACATGTCTCATGGAAAAAGTCTATTATTTCTGCATGGAATTCTTTGAATTAATGAATTCTTAAGTCAGAATCAGTGAATAAAATATCTCTCTCCACTTATTCGATAGTTACTAATCAAGTTTTACACTTGCCTCAGTAAAAATGTTACACCTTTTTTTGTTAATTTTTAGATATATTTAATGAATATTAATGAAGCAAATAATTATAAAATGGCACTTTTAACTGTTGTTTTAGGTCTATTGAAATGCAATTAGCTCAATACAGTTCAGAACCTTTCTAAAATATCTTACTACTTATAAATCTCTTTTGGATGATACTGTGGAGTTTTCAAAAAAATATACAATTATAAATTCAAGCAATCTTCCTTCTTATTATCTTCATTTTTTTATTCTTATCATCATATCATACTGAAATATAATGAGGATTCATTGTACCTTATGAATTTATATCAGATATCATTCTATTTATTGGAACTCTAAATTGAAAGTATTTTTGTTGTATATGTTTTAACTTCTTTTATACATGGAACATTATTTTCATATAAAAGGTTTTACACACCCCAATATACCTTAAATATAATTCTTTTTTAATATTTATTTCTTTTTTAGTTGTACACAATACCATTATTTTTATTTATTTATTTTTATATAGTGCTGAGGATCAAACCCAGCGACTCATTGCACCAGGTGAGCACTCTACTGCTGAACCATAACCCCAACCCTAAATTTAATTCTTGATATAAGAATTAATTCTGAATGAAAAGAAAAATGTAATATCCCTCCCACTCAAATGAGAGCAAGTGACTATATATCCTTTGAACATTTTTTTATTGTATTTTTAAAAATCTCTATAAGCAAAAATAAATTTCTTGATTTCTAATTTAGGAAAGCTGCCCCCCCCCACCCCCTCAGGGTATAGCCTTCCTGACACCCAGTTATTTCTTCAGTTTCATCCAATCATGTTTGAATAGTGTCAGCTTAATAAATGGTCAAGAAACACATGTACACGCTACTCGCCGCCTGCACTTGTTTTCTAGTCCTCTTCTTTATAGGGACTTTCTAATATTATGTTAATTACAGTATATTACCAATTGACCTGATATAGACAGACATTTTTTTATCATTCCCTTGTTTAACAACTTCCCTTTTATATTTGAGGCAAAATCTCTTCAATTTTATTATGGAAAAAACTCATGCCACTGTAAAGTGAATCTTTATTTCATTAACACATTTCTTTATTCTTGATGTCTTATTCATTTAAAGTACTATGTGACATCCTTACAAATGACAGCTTCTTTCCCCAGTCACTCATTATATTTCCAATACAGAGATGTCAAATCATGGTACATGGGTGATACTCATATGTTGTTGGTTGTGAAATAAGAAATCTGGTCATTATGGTTTTCAACATATTTTTAATTATCCAATGAAAGTGGAGTTTAAATGTCAGGAGAATTCTTGTTGGGAAAAATGGGGGGAAACCATCAGTAGTTAGTGACCAGTTTTTCATACTGTCTTCTGTCTGGTTGGCCTGCTTCCCCAGTAGTAATACTTGACTACCTGTATACACCATTTGATTTTCTTATGGTTGTTGGTGTACCTCTCAGTGTTTGTCTGTCTTTCAATCTCTCTCTCTCTCTCTCTCTCTCTCTCTCTCTCTCTCTCTCTCTTTCTTTTTTTCCTTTAAAGGGATTCTAGTGCATTCCTAAATAGATGTACATTAGTTTCTCTATCCTTTATTTGAGGAAGTATCAATGGAGTTTTACAGAAAGCTTCCTATCTATTTTATTTTTGTAATAGTTAATTCTTGCAATTATTGAAATCAACAACATATTTGTCAGAAATTTGTCTCTGGTCTCATTTCTTTACATTTCTGTACTTTTCATTACTAGGTCAGGCTTAACCTCTTTTGCAAATCCTTTCATTATGGTAGGGGCACTGGAAACAAAATATGTGTCTATCCCAACTTGCAAATTTTTGCAAGGATTTCTCTAACCATTCTTTTCATAACTACTTATACTCAGACAAAATTAGTCCTGGATTTTCTAACATAAGCTAAAATGGTTCTTTGAATGAGTATTCTGAGCCTTGTTGAAGCACAACTACTACCTGTGCTCATGACATGTCCCTAAGCTTATATTTTTCAGGTGCCATTTGTTTTCATCGCTGTTCTTCTTTGTCAATTTTATAGTTTAGATATAAGATGACCCCAAAAGCTCATGTGTGAAACAACGCAAGTAGATTCAGAGGAGAAATGATTAGATGATTAGAGGTGTGGCCCAACCAGTGGATTAATCTCCTGATAGGGATTAACTGGGTGATAACTGAAGACATGTAGGGTGTGGCTGGAGGAGATAGGTCTCTGGGAACTGATTTTGGGATTTATACTTTGCCTCTGATTCTGGTGAGTGGAACTCTCTCTCTCTCTGCTTCCTGGT